>NC_071257.1:35459258-35486758 GCF_023375685.1 Ictalurus furcatus
CGTGCTAGCTCTCCTGTGGGAGAGCTAGCACGTCGTTTGTCGTTTATTACAGCGTGTCAAGCTAAGTGAAGCTAAGAAATGAGATTTTTTTTTAAAGCGCTAGCCATGTTAGCGGTTTTATAAGTATACCTGAGAGGTGTACAGAGATTTTGCATATCCCAGAATGCCCTGCTTCCCCTTTGTCCAAAATGGTGCCCTACTTCCTGCTCAGAGTGGATGTCGTGTATTAGCAAGGCCATACCATTTGGACATTAGCCTCTTGCAGTGCATTGTGGGATTTATGTGTGCTAACACTGCTGGTTAATTAGCCGCCCACACGTGACTTAGTCATTTAAAGATGATGTCGTTGAGAAACCAACAATCCTGACTGGATCACATGGCCCAATTATTACTCACTCATGACACACACAAGATCATATTTTTAGCACTGTGACACATGGTTTATTTATCCTCCACCCTGCCCTGCGTCCTTCTTGCCCTCTCTTTCCATCTTCTTTTCTTTTATTTCTGTCAATCGTTTTTGGGTTGTTTTATAAAAAAATTTCTAGCCTCAGGGTCCTGTCTGCTTTTCCACTCACGCTTCCTTGAGCCTGAGCTTGCTGTCACCTCAACGTGTCTATCTTCTTGTCTGGTTTCTCTCCTTTCTCCGACTGTAATCTGTACTTAGCTTCGTGCTAACAGCAAACAGCCAGCAGTGCGAGGAACGCTTGTACCTCCATCTGTCACTTTCTCAGAACAGGTGTCATATTTACATCATCGTTCGTGATAAGTATCAGCTCGTGGAGGGAAAAAAAGCGCTACGTCGCGCGCTAACTATGCCGGAAACGTTGGCGGGGATTATTATACAAGATAATAAATGAACAAAACAAAAAAGAAAGTTTTTAGAGTACAATGTTATATGGGAAGGTGAACATACAATATCGTATATACAATATCAGTCAAGTGGTTAGAGGAAAGCACTGTTGCTAGGCAACGGGGAAATTAGCTTGCTAACATTTCAGATGTAACAGTTTTCCTTCAGATGGTTTGGTAAATTGCTAAAAAAGAAAAAAAAGACTCATACAAACTATGGACATTTTTCTCAACTCTGTTGGCAAATGACTAAGAAAATGCTACGTACAACTATAGTTACGGTTTAAATAGCTAGCAAGTAGCTCTTAAGTCTTATACAGACAGTGTAAAGGCCCAGTGATGGTGGAAATGAGACAAATAATGATGGTAATAATAACACATACACATAACATTTACCTCAGATGTCTTGGTAAATTACTAAGGAAAGTGTCAGTAAGTCTAAAATTAGCACTGTGTGAAGGTTCAGTGATATCGAAAATTATACAAATGTATTGAGAATATTAACATTTTCCTCAAATGTGTTGGAAAATTACAAATATAAAGCTCCCTAAGGCTAAAAAAATTTATTTACGTATCTAGATAGTAATTTAAATAGACAATGTAAAGGTAGAATGATGCTGGAAACAACACAAACTTATAGATATTAACAACATTTTCCTCAGATGTGTTGGAAAATTACAAATAAAAAACTCCCTAAGGCTAAAAAATTTATTTACGTAGCTAGCTAGTCATTTATATAGACAATATAAAGGTTGATCGCTAACTGATTCCATTATATTATATTAAGAAGCATCAAAATGGCGGTAAGATGTGTGAACTGTCTGTATGTTTGTCACACTTAGTTTATTGAGCATGGTTATGATGTGTAATTTTCTGTCACTGTACACAAAAGTGTACAACCTCAGTGATATCTTACGAGTCTTCGATGTCGGTGTGAAAACTGTGGCTCAGAAATGTGAAATTAAACCAAACAGAGTCTCATCAGCATCCCCGCAAAGGCTTCTCTTAGCAGTAGGTACGCTAACACTTCTGTCAGCAATATGCCAAGCCGGCCCGCAGGACAGTCAGGCCCAGAGGCTCTTAAAAATTAACCCCACCAGCATAATTTTACCCCGAAGCAGCACAACGTGTCCCGACACAACATCATCCATACCTTCAGTGCAAACGTGAGTAGTTTCTTTCTTCTAGCTAGCATAAATTGTTTGAGTGCAGATTTAGTGCTGAAAGAATAAATAAAAATGTGCATTTAGTGTAAACTGAGAAGAAGGATAAGCTAACATATACTGCATGATAATTTCCCATAAAGATATTTTGTCATAAACTTTAATAATATAGCATGGATATATGAACTAGCGAAAAGAGCAAGGTGAACTAGCTAACTATGTAAATACTGTGCTAGCAAACCTGACACGTGCTAACTTTATGCTAATTTCTATATATTGATGTATACAGTATAAACTTTCCACCGCATGCTAACTAGTCGCTAGTCTAACATACAACATATGAGCTTTACATTTCCATACATATTGCCTTTGTCTTTGCTAAATCTATGCTATATTTATAGATAATAATCAGCACAATATATTAATCTTGAACGCACCTTTGACCACATGCTAGCTCACGGCTAATTATCACTGTTTGCTGAGCTATTTTTAACATTAAAGATATGTATAATACATCTGATAATATGTATAATGTATAAGCTAACTCTATGCTAGTCGTATATTTTTATATATGTCTTGCTAATTAGCACTGTTAGCGTTATTTATATCAGTTTGACAGGACCTTCCACCACATTTTAGCTCTAGGTTAATCGCTATCATTAGAAATATGTAAAATATATTATGTATAAGCTGAAACACTTTTGCCGTATGCTAATTCTATGCTAATCACTGCTGTAAGTGTTATGTATAATATATGTTGTATAATATACAAAGTCAAACGCGTCTTTGCCTCATGCTAACTCGATGCTAATTGCTCCTGTTAGTGGTATCCGTACAGTATAATATATGAACTCGAACATGTCTTTGCTGTATGCTAACTCTATACTAATCGCTCCTGTTAGCGATATATATAATATATGAACTCAGACATGTCTTTGACGTATGCTTACTCGATGCTAATCGCTCCTGTTAGCGTTATGTATAATATATCTGATAGTATGTATAATAAATCAAGCTAAACACACTTTTGCCGTATGCTAACTCTATACTAATCGCTCCTGTTAGCGTTATATATAATATACGAACTCAGACATGTCTTTGACGTATGCTAACTCGATGCTAATCGCTCCTGTTAGCATTATGTATAATACATCTGACAGCATGTAAAATATATAAAGTCAAGCACATCTTTGATGTATGCTAACTCGATGCTAATCGTTCCTGTTAACGTTATGTGTAATATATAACTTAAGCTCAAAAAGGTCTTTGACACATGCTAACAGGAGGCTAATCACTTGCGTTAGCATATGGCGGAAGGCACATTGGAGCTGGAGATGTATTATCTATGGTGGTAAGGAGTGCAATTAGCATAGCATCAAGTGTTTCTTTGATCTGGGCGATTTCCTCCTGCGCTTTGTCACAAGTTTGTCAGCCATGTTTGTGTTTCTTTCTTGTTCTGTGCGTGTCTCAGAACTCGGAGATATTTGTGCGGCGGAGATAATTGAGCGTAGCGGGAACAGTCGATACTGCACTTCATTAGTGCAGGACGGAGGGAAGAAACTTCTCCTCTTTTCTTTTTGATTGTGAGATAACGTGAGTGTGTGTGTGTGTGGGGCTCGATCCGCTCAGCAGGGGGTTTCCCATCTCCTTGATGGACGTATCGATGCGGCCTGTTACCCATAACCCCCTGCTTCAGTCCAGGTCAGAGTGCTGAGTAGCAGGAGCTCGGCTATAGGGCTAACGCAGCGGGACGCTAATTTAATGAGACAGATGGAGAGAGAGAGAGAGAGGGAGAGAGAAGGAAAGGGAGAGAGAGAGAGGGGTCGCTGGAGGCAAAAGAACAAGGGAGAAGTGTGTGTTTGTATGAGAGAGAGAGAGAGAGAGAGAGAGAGAAGGAAACCTACTGAACATCCTCAGCTTACCCTACACTCATCTCTCTTTCTTTTTCTCTTCCTTTTGTGGCCTCGCTTCTCTTTTATCTATCGCTGTTTCTCCTCTTCACTTGCTTTTCTGTCTTTCTCTGTGTCTTCCTTTATTTTTCTGTCTCTCTCTCTTCTTCCTCTTCGATTCCCTTTCCTGTCTTCCTTTATTTTTGTTTCTCTTTTATCTTTTTATCTTTTTTTTGTCTCTTTTCAATCTCTTCTCTTTTTCTGTCCCCGTCTCTCTTCCTCCTCTTCTCTTCCCTTTCCCTTCTTTCTTCGTTTTTCTGTGTCTCTCTTCTTTTATCAGTCTTTTTCCTTGTCTTTATTTGATCAACCTCTTCTCTTCCTTTATCTATCACTCTTCCTCCTCTCTTCCTTCTCTCCCTTTTGTCGCTCTCTTTTCCTTTTTCTGTCGTTCTCTTCAATTTTATCACTCTTCCTCCTCGTCCGTTGATTTTTCTTTCTTTCTTTTTCTGTCCCACTCCTCCATGTTCTGTCATTCTTCTCCCTCTACTTTTTCCGACTTCACCCTGTTTTTCTTTTTCTTTTCTTTTCCTCTTCCTCCTTGTCTCTTCATTTCCGTGACCCCTTTCCTCTACCTGTCCCAATCTTTTTCCTCTTTTCTTCTTATATATGTCTTTGTCCTTGTCTTTTTTCTTTTTCTCTCATCTCTCTTTTCCTTTTTATATATCTCTCCATTGCATTCTCCTTCTTTTTCTGTCTCTCTGCATCCCTTTCTCTTCCTCTGCTCTACAGTCACGACATCTCTTTTCTCTATTATCTTATCACTCTTCCTCCTCTCACTTTTTCTTCCTCCTTATCCTTCTTTTTCTCCCTTTTCTATCTCTTTTCTATCTCTCTTTTTTCTCTCCTTCTCATTCTTTTTCTCTCTCTCCCTATTTTTCTGTCCCTTGCTTTACTCCATTCTCTCTCTCTCTCTCTCTCTCTCTCTCTCTCTCTCTCTCTCTCTTTCTCTGTGTCTCACCCATCCTCTTTACTCTGTCTGAGTGTGTGTGTGTGTGTGTGTGTGTGTGTGTGTGTGCAGTTGGCAGGTCTGAATTAGGTTGATTAGAGGAACAAAGTAAAGGTTCAGAATTTAAATCCATTATTACAAGAGTTACGCTTAAAGTAAGGAGTGACATGGTGGAGGGATGAGAGGAGAGAAATAAACAGTGAGGGACGGGGGAAAGAAAGGAAGGAAGGAAGGAAGAAAGAAAGAAATGAGGAAAGAAAGAAAGGAAGGACAAAAGAGAAAGAAAGAAATGGGAATGTATTAATGAATTCATGAAAAAAGTAGGGAAGAAATTAAAGAAAGGAAGAAAAAATGTGGAAAGGAAGAAAGAAAGAAATGAGAACGTATTAATAAATGAAAGAAAAAAGTAAGGAAGAAATAAAAGACAGAAAGAAAGAAAGAAAGAAAGACATTAATACACGCTCTTACCCACTCTCTGTCTCTCTTTCTCTCTCTCTCTCTCTCTCTCTCTCTCTCTCTCTCTGTAGAATCGATAGCCGGAGTTTTGGAGCCGTACAGACGCCCATGTTGTCGCGTTATGCAACGTGATGCTTGCTAGCGGCGTGCTAAATTAGTTTCATGGCGCTGTCTGGCTGCCTTCAAGTGTGTGTGTGTGTGTGTGTGTGTGTGTGTGTGTGTGTGTGTGTGTATGAGCCAGGGAGAGTGCGTGGTTGCATGTGTGTGTGTTTTCATGTTTGTGTGGCAGAGAGAGTGCCGAATTGAATTGAACAGAGAGAGAGAGAGAGGGATGGATGGATGGATGGATGGAGGGATGGAGGGATGGAAGCAGGGATGGCGGTGTGCGTTTAACTTCATTTGCTCGTCTTTATTGACTGTGTGTGTGTGTTAGCGTGATTTTATTTGCTGAGGCATCATGGGATTCCGCTACTGTAAACCACATGAAGAAGGGGGCGGGGCTAAACATCCACTACCAAGAACTGCTTTTACTGCAGCGCTCACCGCACGGCTAATGCAGTTACAGTCCTCACACAGGAGCCCGCAGGTCGTCCAAAACAGGCCTGATTATTGACTGGGAGCAGTCACACACACGCATACACACACACAGATACAGAGCCCTGACGACGTCGTTTCTAATCGCTAATCACGCAGAAATAATTCACGTACATCCTATTTATACCTTTAGCAATTTTCTATCCTTTAGTTTAAAAACGACCCTAAAAGTTTCCCAAATGACGCTAGTCTGATTTAACGTCTGATTTTACTCACTTGGTTTTTGTTTTTTTGTTGTTTTTTTCCATTTTCCGGGCTTAATAGGAACTTTATCAGACATTGCTCCTAATCAGCGCTGACTCAGACGCAGTCATTACGGACAACGGGCTGCAAATTTGTTAATTAAAAGTTGGCTAATTAATAAAGAATCCTGTCAGACAGCCTGTTTTGATTAGCTGTTATTTATAATTAACAAAAAATATCTGGCATCAATAATGGATGGAGCTGAAAGAACCTTTTTGACCCCTGTCTGTCTCTCTGTCTGTCTGTCTGTCTGTCTCTCTCTCTCTGTCTCTGTCTCTCAGCGATGCATCTGTTTGGACTGAACTGGCAGCTGCAGGAGACGGAGAGTTTCGCTTTTGAGAATGGACAGGTCAAACCCGATGGCACGACATCTAACGGAGTCACCGCACTGTCAGCTGAGCACGGTAAACACACACACACACACCACACACACACACACACACACACACACACACACACACAAACACACAGAGTGTCAAGTGCAGTAATATATCAGGGCAGCTGTGTGGATAGCGGTCAGGCTAAGTGCTAAAACGTTACGGTAAGCAGTCTCATCATAACGGCCTTCAACCACACATCCATCCATCATTATTAGGACAGAGAGAGAGAGAGAGAGAGAGAGAGAGCGCTCCATTATCTGTGCTATGTATGTATGAGTATTCCCTTTGTGTCATCATTGTGTGTGTGTGTTGCTGTTTGCAGTACACAATAAGTTATTCATCTTTCTCTTCACACAGTCAGGTTTATTTTTATTGATCTCTCTCTCTCTCTCTTTGTCTCTCTTTCTTTGTCTTTTGTCTTTCTTGGCTAGATAAAGTTTTATTAATATCATATTTTGGGTCTAAAGAACCATAGTTTGTATAAACTTGTATCTTGAAACTTTTATAGTTTCAACTTAAAAATGTTCTTGAGTTGTTGTATTTTTTTTGTCTTTTTTATTTCCTAGGTTTTGGGTTTTAGCTTAGAGCAACTTCTGCCTTCCTCTGACTCTTCTGTTTACACCTTGAAATATTCCTAGGTTATTTTCTTTGTCTTTTGTAGCTCCTGGCTGGCTCGCCAATGGATAGATTTTAACGGATGACAGATTTAAGGTTCCGGGTCTAAAAAAAAAAAACTGTAGCTTAGATTGACTTCTATCTTCTTCAGCATTTATAGTTACACCTTCAACCTCTTGAGATCTTTCTCGTTTGGCTCCTGGCTGTCTCGCCACTGCTTACATTTTGACTGATCGAGATTTTGGGTCTTAGAAAACAACCATTCCTGACTGTGGAGATTTTTAGAACTGTGGCTTGGATCAACTTGTATCTCATTTAGTCTTTTACACTTGCACATTTTTATGTGTTTCCTGGCTGGCTCACCAATGGTTGGCGTTTAGAGGATCGTTGATTGTACATTTTGTCTCTTCAAAACCACAAACTGTGGATGAAACATTTTCAGATGTAGCCCGATAATGTTCTTGGGTGAAAATCAGAATGTTTCTGTCTTTGTTTGAATCTCCTGGCTGGCTCGCCAAAATGTTGGGTTTGATATACAGAAAAGATGTTTTGTGTACTGTTTTTTCGTGTATTTATTCGTACCTGATATTGATGCAATCAGTCAAGAGTAAGAAAGACAGAAAATGAGGAAATCCCATAATGCACTTTAACAGCTAGTTTCCAGACTTTACACTCCAGTGTACCCATAATGCACTGATGCTGTATTGGATGTTTGATATGAATGGCTCATGGCAGCCATTCCTTCAACTTTTGACATTAATGAACACACACACGCACACACACACACAGCATGAGGGAGTTTCACAAAGTCATAAAGACACACTAATGTTCCCTCAGACACACAGCACACTGGAGGAGCAGCGAGACACACGCTGAGAAATCACATCACCGTCATACTAATGTCTCTGAGACGGAAAGAGAGATGGATGAAGAGGGATAGAAAGAGAAAGAATGAAATGAACGGGTGAACACGCAGTGAAAAATATGTCGTATCTGAAATTGTACACTGACTCACTAATTCACTATTTATTATACAGACTACACAGAGAAGGTGGCCGCGAGAGAGACTCGTACATCCCACTTTTACACACTTTTATTCCACAGCGTCACGGATTTCTGAGTGAAATATCTTCTTTTTTCAGCAGGGCTTTAGATTTTATCCATAAGAATTAGACTGACTCCTGGGCATCTTAATATGTTATAGCAGATAACATATTAAGGCTTATATTTATTTATTTATTTTATTTGGAAAATTCCAGATTTAAAACTAATAATAATAATAATCATTTGGCATTTAAATGACTGAATCATGAAGAGTCTGCACAAGGACATGAGCTAACAAGAAAGAAAGGTCAGTTTTGATTGCAGGTCGTCTTTAAACGCATCGTAATAATGTCGAGAATGTTAAATAGGTTAGTGGTACAATCTCAAGATCAAAATAAAATGTATCGGAAAATGTTGGTTTTTTTACAATTTTGAACTCAAACTAAAGAATACAAAAATGTGTCATTTTTTTGTGTAAAATTTTGTTTATCAAAAACACAACTAGCACAACCGTCCATTTCACCTGAGTTTGTTAAGCAGATTTAAAAAATTTTAATTTACAATGGTGATTGAAATTAATTACTTTTTTTTTTACTTTTTGTTTTGTGTCACAAAAGTGTGTCATTTTTCGACATAATCTCCATTTCATTCAACGCACGTAATCAAGCTCTTAATGACCATCTCGTTAAAAAAAGGGTTGTTTTGTATAGTTTTTTTTAAATAATATCGCCCGTTTGACTCACCCTCGTATTTCAGTCCCTCCAGGATTTCTGGGATTTTGCGATCGCAGAAATGAACGTAATGAAAATCAAGCAAACTCCGCAATATTCGGAGGAGCTGCAGTTTTTCTAAATTAACGCAGATTCGGGCTGAGACACGTCATGTGACGTCATCGCAACCTGAATCAGCCAAAGCCTTCTTTGATTCACATGAGTGCATGTGTACAGTTCGAACATGAGTACAGTTTACCAACAAACATCAGTGTGAAAGACGTGCAAAACATTCCATTTTGTACCATTGTGTTTTCACCAATTCAGGTAGTTTTCCGCGAAAAATAAAAAAATCACAAAAAATTAAAAAATATAAAAAAAATTCACGAAGGTTTAAGCAAGTCGACATGTTTCTGCAAACAAACAAATTAAAGTCCTAAGTGCATTATGGGTATTTGTTTTTCCCTGTATGACTGCTTGGCGTAAGATTAGAATTCTTTCAGTGAACACAAAAAAAAAAACGGAAAAATGAAAATGAGCCAAATTTTAGAAATTATACTAAATTGTGAAAACGTTATTTTCGAAATTTGCTAATCCATATTTTGGGATGATGTCCTCCTTCTCTTGCGTCTCGTGGAAGGTTAAAGCTCAGGAATTGTTCCTCGGGAAGTGCTGACGTTGACGGTCTGATCAGACGTGTGCAGTTTATTGTCATGAAATGTCTGAGCAGATCCCCCGGCGGGATTAAACGTAAATCCGATACCGGTTCTCCGAACGGATTTATCCACCTTCTTTAGAAGTTCGTTTGGGAACGTCTGTCAGCACATTTTACTGTGCTTGACTGCTTCGAAGTGGATTTTTGTTCTGACAGGATTTTTCGAGCATGGGATGTTCCTACAAATAAATAAATAAACAAATAAATAAATAAATAAAACACAAACGCTGGTCAGTGCTGAAATAAAATAGCGATGAATTTTTTTTTTTCTACTTTTGATACGGCTAACATCAGCATGCTGTGGAGCACAAGCTTCAGGATGAAAACATGTCACGCAAAGCCTTCCAGATATAAAGTAAGCACAGTGGTTAGTAGTTTCATCACGCGAAACGCTGACAAAAATATTTTTTCTTTCTCCGGATGCTGCCTGAGTCGCCTGGGTCTCATTTGTTTAATGTAATAGCTTTCTAGCCGTCCTCTAAAAAGCGAGGCTGGAAGTAACATTCATTGATGAGAAATCTTTTCTTTCTTTTTTTTTTTTTCCCTTCAAGTCCGGGAGCATGTGAATTTTTTTACGTGTTTAATGGTAGGAGAGATGAGAGAGAGAGAGAGAGAGAGAGCGATTAAGGTTAGAGGAAGCTGAGAGGCAGAATGATGGAGCGAGGGAAGGCAGATAGTGAGCTGAAGAAGAGAAAGAGGAGGGTTATAGGAAGTTTAGAGGAAGTGGAGAGGCAGAATGCGTGAATGAGAGAGCGGGAAAGTGAGACGGAGAGATGTTTGTGTTGGTAATGCGGCTATCTGTCACTTCAGGCCGTGTGTTTGCTTAGCGTTTAGCCTCACGCTGTGGCGTCGTTAGCGAGAGCGTGTGAAAGAGAAAACTTCTCATTCACCTTGTGTGTCCTGTTCTCTCACTCTCTTTCTCATGCCGTTCTCTCTCTCTTTCTCTCATCCCTTACTCCGTTTGAATCGATGGTGTTAATATTTAAACACGCTCCTCGCCTTCTTTAGCGGCGGTTTTGCTAAAAGTGCCGAGTGCTGAATTACGTCTCTGTAAGTGCGACTCTCCATTATTCTCTCCTGATGTCATACAGTCTCTCTCTCTCTCTCTCTCACTCTCTCTCTCTCTCACACAAACACACAGAGGCAGTAAAGTGAAGCTGCGTAGTTGAACAGGTTCGAACATAAAAAGTTGGGCGAGAAAAAGGAAAGGACAGAAAGAGTCAAAGAGTTAAAGAGATAAAAAGGGAGAGGTGAAGAGGATAGGAAGAGAAAAGAATGAGAGAAAATGGAGGCAAGAAGAAGAAAAGCGAGATAGGAGTAGGGATAGAAAGTGATTTTTTTTTTAAAGACAAAGGGAAAGACAACTGAGAAGGCAAAAGAGAGGAAAAGATAGCGATAAAGACGGACGAATAAAGAAAATAAAAAATGAGACAGAAATGAAAGAAAGATGGAAGAGAGGGAAAACGGAGAGATAAGGAGAGAGATTAGGAGAATGGAAAAGAAAAAGCGGAGGAGAGACAAATTTCGAAGATGAAATAATGGAGACAGGGAAGGAAGAGATAAGGGGAAAGAGAGAAAAAAATTAAGAGGAGGTGTAGAGAGGAAAAAAGGATATCGAGGAGACAAGAGGAAGAACGCTGAGAAAAGAAAGGAGGATCGGAGGAAGAGGAAAAAAGAAGGAATGATTGGTGAAAGAATGGGTAGAGAGAAGAGAGATGAAAAAGATGGAAGAGAGGGGGAAAAGGAGAGATAAAGAGCGAGAGATTAGGGCAAAGATAAGGAAAGAGAGGAGGAGAGACAGAATGAGAAATGAATTGAGAAAGAAAAACGATGGAGAGTGAGAAAGGGAAAAGAGGAAGGAACTGAAGGAAGGAAGAAAGAGTAGTGTTGGAAGGAAAAATAGAGAAAGAACAACAGAGCGAGATAGAAAGAAAGAAAGAAAAAACAGATGAGGAAGTGTGGAGAGGAAAAAAGGATGAGAAAGAAGGACTCAACGAGGAGAAATGATCGGGAGAAAAAAAGGAGAAGAGAGGACCAGAGAAAGAATTGATAGAGAAGAGAAGCAACCACACACACACACACACACACACACACACACACACACACACACGCACACACTGATGAAGTGGCCAGCGAACCTCTTAAACTCCCAAATGTCGATCTGCTCCTCGTTCTCGTTTTCCCACTGCGCATCTTCCTGGCACTTGCTTTCTATCCCTCGTTCTTTTTCTCTCCCTGAGCGATACCCTGCTGCTAATCAGACCTTCACAGATGGTGCCTTTCTCTCCATTCTCTCGCTCCACACGAGCTCCTGTCTGCACTCACTGTATCTCGAGGCTGAGTACCGGATAACGGACAGAACTCGCATGACTGCGGTAGAAAGTTCACCTGCTAGTAACGTCGATGGTTAAGTTATGAAGCTAACGTTAGCTAGCACTAAATACACGCCTCCGTTCACTAAAGCTAGCAATGTAGCGTTACAGTGAGGGGCGAGGGGCTGTCACTGAAGGAGAAACTGACACAAAAGACTTGATAGCTCTGTGCTAACTGCTTTGTGACAATGTCCGTTGTTAAAATCACTATACAAACAAACAAACAAATAAATAAATAAAACAATTTGGGAGGAAGTTCAGTTAGCAGTTGATGCTAAGTGTAATGACAGTGTAATTTTAGTCATATGGATTATTTTCTTAGTAGCTCACCAACATATCTGAGGTAAATGTTGATATTCCTAATATTTTTGTCGTGTTTTAATCGTCTCTGTGCCTTTACTTTGTGTACATAACAGATTAGCAGCTGTATGCTAGTTTGAGTGTAAATAATTTTCTCTCAGTATCTAGTCTACCTCTACCTGAGGTAAATGTTGCTATTGGTATCCTAATGTTTTTGTCTGGTTTCCGTTACCACTATGCTATTACTTTGTCTATAATAAACTTAAATAAGCTAGTTAGCATATAGACTTGACAGCTATATGCTAACTAGCTAAACAGTAATATTACTTGTACTGAGTATTTTCTTAGTATTTTACCAACACATCTGAGGTACATGTTGATATTCACAATATTTTTGTCTTGTTTACATCATCACTAAGCCTTTAATTTGTCTGTATAACAGATTAGTGGCCATATTGTAGCTCGCTAAATGGTCATTTTGAGTGTAAAGATGGTTTTTTTTCCGTATGTAGTGTTTTTCTTTTTAGTAATTAACACATCTGAGGTAAATGTTGATATTCCAAGTGTTTCATATTCCTCGTTTCATTTCCACGGTCACTGCAATTTCACTTTGTCCTTAATAAAAGATGTAACAGTTACACGATATCTAGCTTAATTGTGATTTAGTTCATATTAATTCTTTTCTTAGTAGGTTACCAACACATTGGAGGTAAATGTTCATGTTTCCATTGATTCTGTCTTGCTTTCACTATCACTGTGCCTTTACTTTGTCCATATCAAAGACTTAACAGCTATGTGCTAATTAACACGCTAATTTTAGTTGTAGTATAAGGGTTTTTTTTTTAGTATTTTGATATTCCCAATATTTTTGGCATGTTTACATCATCACTGAGCCATTACTTTGCCTGCATAACCAATCAGTGACAATGCGCTAGCTAGCTAAACAGTCATTTTTAAGTGTACTGATTATTTTGTTAGCAATTTACCAACACATCTGAGGTCAGTGTTGATATTCACAATGTTTTTTGTCTGGTTTCCATGGTTAGTGAGTCTTTACATTTTGTCTGTATTACAAATTAGCAGCCATGCGTTAGCTAGTTAAACAATTTACCAACGTAACTGAGGTAAAAGTTGATGTCCATGATGAATCAGTTTTGTTTCCACCCTCACTGAGCTTTAACTTCCATGTGCGAGCTAGCTAAACTGTTAACCTCAGATATTAGCTAGCTCATGCTCGCCGTCCTTGTTTCCTAGAAACACTGTTCTCGCTAACGCAGCCACTTGGACGATGAGTGTATTATGTTTTTTTTCCTTCCAGCGTCGAATAGGAAGCACATGGGAAGTGGTTTTGATGCTCCATTTCCCTCAGAGTTGTTTATATTGCCCATCGCTGAGATCAGCATAAATAAGATGAATTGGAGGTTTAGTCTAAAATAAATGCTACGGTGATGCTGCTATAAAATTTTAAGATACGGTCTGAGTCAGTGGGACCGAGCGCTGCCACAACAGGACGGTTTAGCGTTAGCCTGCTAAGCGCTTTATGGAATAATTAATGGTGTATTAATGCCAGCTGGTTTCCATTAGTGAGTGTATGAGCTCAGACTCGACTGTCTCCCGTAATGCAATATACAGAGACAGAGGGACCAAAAGTCTGAGTCCAACTACTAAGAACTGTTATTTTATTTCATCATGTATTGAAAAGTAATTGAAAGATAATTCTCGAACAAGACTAATTCTCCAACGCACCTTATTGGATGAGAGCGGTAAGGAAGATAGGATTTAACACATAAAGGAGTCTATATGAGGTGCTATTTGTTGAGCAAGCGCAGTAATTAACACTATACGGTACATCGTCACAGCAATTAAATCAAGGCGTGTAGTATGTGAAGAGAAGATTCATACAGGATTGGATCTGTCTCCGGTTTATATAAAGGACTCTTGAATAATAAAGAGCAACTGAGGAAAATGTCAAATGAATCATAAAATGGAAACAAGTCTCAGTAGTGGACTCGGATTTTTTTTTCGACCCGAGTGTCCGTGTGTAATCACGCGCTGTGTGCGATTTCCAAAAACGCCTCTGAAAAATTACACACTGGAGAGCCAGGCGTTTTTGGGTTTCTTTTCTTTTCTTTCTTTTCTTTCTTTTTTTTTCTCTAAAGCCTGGTTTGGGTCAAACCACAGGGCTGGGGTACACATTGAGCAGGAGGTGTGGGTGTGTGTCTGCATTAACTTCATCCAATATAAACCACAAAGCCTCAAATGACCCGCTGCTCCTGCGTGTTAAGTCGCAGTTTTTATTTGCTGTAGTGCGGGAGAGTCCTGGACTGAGCGACACTGTTTATTTAACAAGCTAGTATGTTAGCAAGCTAGACATGCCCCACACACACCAACACACACCCACACACACACCCACACACACATATACACATTCTGGTCCAAAAGTTGAGTCAACTAGATGAGTACATACAGCTGAAGTAATCCGGCACACATTAAGATTGATTAGTTAGTTCGTTAGTTCGTTCGTTCGTTCGTTCGTTCTTTTGTGACTTTACATGTCTTTTTCTTCAGACATTTGCTGTAAGAATTATGATTAAATGAATCTTCTCTCTCTCTCTCTCTCTCTCTGTGTGTGTGAAGGTAAAGGGGGCGTGTACGTTCAGGAGAATAACACTATAGACACAGGTGAGGTGGACGTGGGGAGACGGGCGGTGCAGGACGTTCCTCCCGGAATGTTCTGGCGTTCTCAGCTCTTCATCGATCAGCCGCAGTCGCTCAAGTTCAACATCTCGCTGCAGAGAGACGCACTTGTCGGAGTGTACGGACGCAAGGGCCTGCCGCCGTCACACACTCAGGTAACACACAAACTCTAACCACACATACACACGTACACGTCCAGTAATATAATAATATATAATATAATATATATAATAATAATAATATAAAGTAATATAAGACATCCATAAAAAAATGTATGAATTAATTAGAATACAATCTGTAGGGTTCAGTGAGGGGAATGGCAATGACTTAGCATTAGCATTAGCACAAAGCTAACACGTGGCCATATGAGACGTGCTAATGCTAGCGCTAATGCACAGAACCTTTTTTCCCAGTCCCGGCCATGTTCGCCTTCTAAGGAGGCGGAAGAACAATGGACTTAAAGTTAATACAGGTTTTTTTTTCTCCTTTTGTTGTAAAGTGGGCGGGGCTAATATTTAGGAAATCTTGCGTAAGCTCCACCCTTGCCAATTGCAGGGTCACCGATATCACTCACCCTGCCCACAGAGCTTTATATAACTGTGAGAGACCATTCATATGGGATTTACATTTACATTCATAGAGTAGAGGTGTAAGAGCCAGGGTAAGTGCAGATACATTTTTTTAAGGGGGGGACCAGGGGGCAAGTTAGGGGTTAGTTAAGTGCTCACGGAAGAGGTGGGTCTTTTTGAAGATGGTAAGAGATTCTGCTGTCCGGATTGATGTTCATTCCACCCACGTCTTTCTGCTCTCGTGCTGTGAGACCGTTAGCTTATATGGGTTGATACGTACACAGCGATTTACACACCTGTTGACATTATTGATGTGGTTCGTTTGTTTGTTTGATCATTGCTGTGGTTTGTTTACCTCGAGGCTCAGGGGGAGTCTGAGAGTTAGCATAAAGAGGCAAGAGAACTAACGCTAATACTAATCAATGCTATTAAGCTAACTGAAGCTGTCCTTGGTAACTTTAGCTACTTTAGCTAATGGAGTCGGTGCTGTGTGACTAGTGCTGGAGTGTCTCTGACTTCAGCGACGTGCAGGCGAGCTGTCACGCCACGAGCAGCCTGTTAATCGAGGTAATTGTCAGCTGAAAGCTCCGTAATGGAAGTCGATACGCAGAGACGCCCCGGTGCCGCTCGGTCCCTTTAGTTGCCACAGATGAATCGATATGTTTCTTTAAGGCTGTACAGAAGGACGGGATGAAGGGATATTGACGGATGGACGGATAAGAGATAGGAGTTAAGTCTGCAGACTCCTACGCAGGTCGAAACGGCGTCTTTTCTCTTGCTCGGCTCCGTCTGTTTGCCTCCATCTCGCTTTCTTTTTTTTTGTTGTTGTTTTTGGATGAGAAAAATGTGTTGTGTGAAATGAGAGAGTCGAAAAAAACTCTCAGCCGGAACTGTGGACAAGATTCTCTTTCTCGCTCTCTTTCTGTCTCTCTCTCTTTCTGTCTGTCTCTCTGTTACTTTCTCTCACTATTTCTATCTGTTGGTTCTCTCTCCTTGTTTGTCTCTCTCCCTTTCTGTTTCTCTCACCCTGCCTCTCTCTCTATCCTTCTGTTTGTCTCTCTCTGTCTCTCGATCCGGCTCTGCCTAGTTATTTCCCTCTCGTTATCTCTCTCTGCCGCTCTCCCTTTCTGTCTCTCGCTTTCACTCTCTTTCTGCCCCATCTCTCTCTCTCTCTCTCTCTCTCTCTCTCTCTCTCTCGCTCTCTCTTTCACTATACACAGCTTGTCAGTTGACAGAAGAGAACCCCTCGCTAAGCACTTAAAAGTCATCAAGAGCCACTTAAAAATCTCATGGTCAATACTGTGTTCTACATGTGCAAGATGCCAATGCTAATTCTACATAGCAAACAAAAACTAACATAATAAGTGAAAGCTGACCTAATGAGTAAGAAAGCTAGCCTAGTGAGTGAGAAAGCTGAGTGAGAAAGCTAGCCTAGTGAGTGAGAAAGCTAGGCTAGTGAGTGAGAAAGCTAGGCTAGTGAGTGAGAAAGCTAGCCTAGAGAGTGAAAGCTAGCCTAGTGAGTGAGAAAGCTAGGCTAGTGCGTGAGAAAGCTAACCTAGTGAGTGAGAAAGCTAGGCTAGTGAGTGAGAAAGCTAGCCTAGTGAGTGAGAAAGCTAGGCTAGTGCGTGAGAAAGCTAACCTAGTGAGTGAGAAAACTAACCTAGTGAGTGAGAAAGCTAGCCTAGTGAGTGAGAAAGCTAGGCTAGTGAGTGAGAAAGCTAGGCTAGTGAGTGAGAAAGCTAGCCTAGAGAGTGAAAGCTAGCCTAGTGAGTGAGAAAGCTAGGCTAGTGCGTGAGAAAGCTAACCTAGTGAGTGAGAAAGCTAGGCTAGTGAGTGAGAAAGCTAGCCTAGTGAGTGAGAAAGCTAGGCTAGTGCGTGAGAAAGCTAACCTAGTGAGTGAGAAAACTAACCTAGTGAGTGAGAAAGCTAGCCTAGCACACTGTTATCTCTAAACAAGGATAAAAGGAAGCCGCAGCACTAAAAGAGCTGTATCTTAAAATCACGTTCATCCTGAGCACCGATGGGGGCGGGGCCTAAAGTTTGAAGGAAACGTTGGATTTATTTTAATATCCACTTATTCTACCAATGTAAACGAATTCAACTCGTTTGCTACCTGTAGGTATTAGCTACATTAGCCTCATCGCTAGCTCCTGGCTAACTGGCTACACCTGAAGTAAAAGGAACAGTATATTTAAGGATATTTCATGCTTGGCTGTTCCATTAAGAGAGGGTGTGTAAACTTAGCGTGATGTTTATAGCGGTGTTTAATAGCACACATAACATTAGCACGTGAGTTAGCGTTTCACCATGACATGATGTTTAATTGGGTTATTATCAGTGCCTGAAGGCAGGCGTGTGTTTGTGTGTCACTGTACGTTTAATTACACACAAACGGAAGGCTAATTTGTGTAATATAGCAAATAGCATGTGGGTTTAATTGAACATGATTGTTAGTGTAATAAGTGGGTAATTAACTACACTAGTGTCTGTGTGTGTGTGTGTGTGTGTGTGCCAAAATGGCTGCCAAAAAAATCTAATTTACACCATGTTCGTCTTCCCTCAAATTCAGACATTATGCTACGTTTGTTCGTTTTGAAACAACGCTGTAATGCTAATTGCTAACAAGTAAAAGTCTTTTTTTTTCCTTAGTCTGTACTTCTTTTGGTTTTCAGTTTCTAGTATTAGCATGCGTATTAACATTTGACTTTAGCATAGTGTATGCATTACCTTTTGTTTTTGTTAGTATGTTTGTTAGCTTTTTTAAACATCCATCTAATCTCAGTCATTAGCTAGCTTGCTAGTTTCCTAGTTAAGTTGATCTTCAAGAATCAATACGTTTAATGTTTGTGTGTATTTGTATTTGCTTATATTCCTGTCTTGTGTGTTGTGTTGTTGTATATATACAGTACGACTTTGTGGAGTTGCTGGACGGCAGTCGTTTGATCGCAAAGGAGAAGCGAGGCCTGGTGGAAATGGAGGGATCTCTGAGGAGAGCGAGATCTGTGAACGTCCACGAGGCCGAGTTCATCCGCTTCCTCGACGCGGGAATCTGGCACCTGGCTTTCTATAATGATGGAAAAAACACAGAACAAGTTTCCTACAACACCATCATCATAGGTTAGATCTGTGTTAGCTTCGGCTAACCTTCCTGTATTGTTCACTGCTTAGCCATGCTGTGCCTCACTGCCTCACGCCGTCTCTTTAGACTGTATAACCATCAACATTTATGTTTAAAATTCCCAAAATGTCTTCTTTTTATCTCACTGATGATCGATATCGACAACCCCGAGGGGAACGAAGCTCCAGAAACGTCGTCTTACATCTTATTTGTTCATGTTTATTAGAGAAACTAAGCTAGTTAGCATTCAGCATCATGCGCTAGTCAGTTAGCATTGTTGTTTTGGCTTATCATGAACAAAATACAGCAGTTAGCATCGAAGATTAGCAGTTAGTATTTGTCAGCTAATGTGGCTAATAATGAAATGAAACTAGCTACTTCCTTCAGCATATACAGTGCGCTCCACTAATATTGGCGCCTTTGGTAAATACAAGCAAAGAAGGCTGTGAAAAATTGTCTTTATTGTTTAACCTTTTGATCTTTTAGATGTGCAACAATTATTGCCACCCCTATGAATTCATGTGAGAAAAATATATTTGAAGTATATTCCCATTGATATTTTATGTTTATGTGTTCGATAATAATGGCCAATAATGGTGTAAAGCTAATAATGAAGGAATGCTAGCTTGAGTTAGCATGCTCAAAGGAGACTTTAAAAAAATGTGTTTGGGTTTCAGTAGTTCATGCAAATTGTACAGTTTTTGTTGCGATAGTGTTATATGTTATAATAAACAAAAGCCACGACGTAGCATCATGCTGCTAGCTTTAGTTACGTTTAGATTTTGTTAGCACTTATGTTCAAAGGAAATCTTTTTTTTTTTTTTTTTTTAAATACAATCTTATTCTGTTATGATTTTGTTTGTATTGAAAATTTGCACATATAGTAAATAGTAAAGTTTTGGTGTGTTTGTGTTTTGTGTTTTCTAACATGGCTAATAATAAAGGAAAAGCTAGAAATTAGCATCACGTTGCTTGCTTTAGTTAAAGTTTACAGTATGTCCAAAGAGAGCTGTTTGGTTTCCCAGAGTTCACGCATAAATAACAAACTATTCATTTGTATTGTATTGTCTTCTACCGATGGCTAATAACAAGCAAAAGCTAGGAGTTAGAATTATGATGCTAGCGTTAGTTAGCAAACCCAAAGGATATCTTTAAAACAGCACAATCTTGTCCTGTTTTTGAAAAAAAAAAAAAAAAAAAAGATATGTTATGGCTAACAATGAAGGAAAGCTAGGAGTTAGCATCACTCTGCTGTTAGCATTTAGTCTTTAACTCTAGTTAGCATTTATGTCCAAGTGAGACCTTTAAAATACGACAGTCTGGTTCTGTTATTGGGGGGAAAAAAAGTGTTTCTGCAGTTCACACATAAATAATAAAATATTGCTTTGTGTGTTTTCTAATAACGGCTAAGAATAAAGGGAAGCTAGGAGTTAGCTCTGTGCTGCTAACTTTGGTTAGCATTTATGGCCAAAGGAGGCTTTTAAAACACCACAATCTGTTGTATTATTGAGAAATTTTATGGGTTTAGTTTATTGTTGTGAACTCTGTTGGTTTGTGTGTATGTGTGTGTGTGTGTGTGTGTGTGTGTGTGTGTGTGTGTCCCTGCACAGGTGAGTGTGTGTAATGCTCATCAGAGCTTTATTGATCGCTGCTTTAAGTGGTTGGCAGGCTGGAGCAGCCTTCACAGTGCTGGTGACCCACAGGCCTTTTCATTCGTCCCCTCTCTCTCTGTCTCTCTCTCTCTCTCTCTCTCTGTCTCTCTCTCTCTCACACCCTCTCTCTCTGTCTCTCTCTTTTTCTCTCTCTCTGTCTCTCTCTCTGTCTCTCTCTCTCTCTCTCTCTCTCTGTCTCTCTCTCTCTCACACCCTCTCTCTCTGTCTCTCTCTCTCTCTCTGTCTCTCTCTCACTCTCTCTCTCTGTCCCTCTCTCTGTATGTGTCTGTCTGTCTCTCTCTCTCTCTCTGTCTCTCTCTCTCTCTGTGTCTCTGTCTCTCTGTCAATCTCTCTCTCTCTCTCTCTCTCTCTCTCTCTCACTGTGTCTCTCTCTCAATCTGTCTCTCTCTTTCTGTCGTTCGAGGTAATTTCCTTCGATTCGATCACCAGTCCCGACATGGAGGGAAATTAGCAGCGGGACTATAGCGCCTGGACCGTTGTGCTGCGTGTAATAAGTTAACCTTTTGAAAATGAAAATTGATTGTGTGTGTGTGTGTATATGTGTGTGTGTCTGTGTGTGTTGAAAAAGAGAAAGTGAGATCTCGAGAGAGAGAGAGAGAGAGAGCGAGAGGGGGTAATAACACGGTAATAACCGAGGAAGACAGGCAGGGCGGTTCACTTCATTACACTGTCACTCTGGCCTCTCCTGGACAAACCCCTTTTCTCCACCACTTAATGAAAATATCGACAACCCGTGTCACAACTTCCCCTCGTTGCCTCAGCGATGGAGCGAGACGATATACAAACAAGTGTGTGTTAAATCGCACGTTGTACAGTGTCAATACCTGAGCCTGTTCACAATGGGGTTTTTTATTTAGAGTGGTTGGATATTCAAGTGGTTTCGTTGTTGCTAGACTACTTGGAAATACGCACACCGAGAGTAAGCTAGCTAGTTTTAGCGGCTAATGCTTTCTAGAGTGACACTGGGAATATCAATATGAATATTTCCCCTGGATGTGTTGGTAGTTTGTATATAGTTAGTTAGCATTTAGCTCATAGCTGTTGTAATGTTTTCGCACAGACCATTGTAAAAGCACGATGACTGTGGAAATAAGACCAAACTGTCCAACATTTCCCTCAAATGGGTTGCTAATTTGTTAGGATAGTCAAGATTATTAACATTTACCACAGATAAGTTGCTAAATCACTAATAAAATGTATTATATGACTAAAATTAGGATTGCTGGCTAGTACAGAGACAACTTAAGGCATAGGAGCGAAGAAATGAGACAGAGTCATCTGGAATATCGATATTTACCTCAGATAACTTGCTAAATCATTAATAAAAAGGCTTTGTATGACTAGAATTATGATTTAGGTCACTACCACAGAGCCAGTAAGCCTATTATATAGACAATGTAAAGGCATAGGAGCGAAGAGATGAGACAGGGTCATCTGGAATATCGATATTTACCTCAGATAACTTGCTAAATCACAAATAAAGGGCTTTATATGACTAAAATTATGATTTATCTAGCTAGCACATAGCCGGTAAATCTTTTATATAGACAATGTATGGGCATAGGCACGAAGAAATGAGACAGAATCATCTGGAATATGAATATTTACCTCGGATAACTTGCTAAATCACAAGTAAAAGGCTTTATATGACTAGAATTATGATTTAGCTAACTAGCGCACAGCCAGTAAGCATAATATATATAGGCAATGTACAAGCACTGTGACAGTGGAAATGAGACAAAATTGTCTGGAATATGAACATTTATCTCAGATGTGGTGGTAAATTGCTAATAAAATTCTCTGTATGGCTAAAACTACAGTGTAATTCAAGCTAGCATCAATACGTGATAAGCAAACATCACAGGGTTTTGCTGTGTACTGAAACGTAAACATGTGACAAGAAACCACGACTAATAAAATAGTCTCAAAACAATGAGTTGATTAATGTGCACATAACTGTCAGTGTGTGTGTGTGTGTGTGTGTGTGTGTGTGTGTGTGTTTGTTAGCGTCTGTGACTGTTAGCGCGTGTTTAACAGGTATTAGCTTATTTGTTACTTTGCTTTTGGGCATTGCTTTGTGTTAGCGTGTGTTTGGCATTTCTAGAGAGCACTGAGCCGTGTCTAGCATCCCATAGGCTGTGTGTGTGTTAGTGTGTATGCGTGTATGTTAGTGTGTGTGTGTGTGTGTGTGTTACTTTGTACGTTAATTGGTAGTAATAGCTCTGTGATTGGTTCATTAAAGCAGTGCCAGCTTCGTCTACATCACACATCTGCGATGTTTAATTAAAGACCTCAAAAACCTCACACACTTCACAAAGCTTGCTCATTCACGCACACTACCTCCTCAATTAACGCTCTCTCTCTCTCTCTCTCTCTCTCTCTCTCTCTCTCTCTCTTTCTCTCTCTCTCACACTCTCTTTGTGTCTCTCAATTTTTCCACACAGATTCTGTGACCGAGTGTCCACACAATTGCCATGGCAACGGAGACTGTCGCTCAGGAACGTGTCATTGTTTCCCAGGGTTCCTCGGGCCTGACTGTTCACGAGGTAACACACACACACACACACACACACACATACACAAGCATGTCTTAATTGGTTTCAGATTGTTATCAGATGGAGTGCAGCTGCCTACCAGAGCGTTCACTGATTGGATGTTATTAGTGAGTCAGCTAGCGTTGAGATCTGAATACTTCATCCTGTTTCGTATAAAAAAAAATACAATTCATGTATAAATTTAAATCCAAACGCAAGTGGGTTTCCAGAAAAATGCAAACAATTGTACTCTTTTAGCAATGTGACATGTTTTTTCTTTTCTTTTCTTTTTTAAACTTTTTAAAAAATATATAATTTAGCCTTTTTTCTGATAAAAAAGATGAAGATTCTCCGTAATTGTCATGTTTTTATGTTCATCTCAAAAGTTCAAAATCCGTGTAATGTTTTTGTAATGAATTCCGCACTTTACTCAGCATGTCTAAATGGGACCTTTAAAACACCGCAGTCTTGTCCTTACCTTGAGAAATGTGTTTCATGTGTTTTAATTCAGCTAGCTAGCACATAGCCGTCTTATATAGACAACGTATAGGAATAGTGACAGTAAAAATGACACAAACGTGTCTGGAATATCAACATTTGCCTGGGATGTGGTTGTAAATTTGTAATAAAATGCTCGGTGTGGCTGAAATTAATTGTAATGTAATCAAATTTAGCATCAACGGCTAAGCAAAAGTCAGCGTGAGAAAGTTTTGCTGTAGTGTGAAACGTAAACATTGTGCCTAAGATGTAGACTGATCGTATAATATTTACGCATGTTAATATTAATTGAGTTATGCGGATGATAATACAGTTTTATTTATGATAATTTAGTTGTGATAGACTTGCATTAACATTGTAACTTCAGCGTGAATCTATGTCTTAGCGTCTCAAGCACGTGACTTTGCCCTTTGACCCTTGTTCCAGCTGCGTGCCCAGTGTTGTGCAGTGGGAATGGTCAGTACTCCAGGGGGCGCTGTTTGTGCTACAGTGGCTGGAAAGGCACCGAGTGTGACGTCCCCAACAACCAGTGCATCGACGTCCACTGCGGTGGTCACGGCATCTGCATCATAGGGGCGTGTGTGTGTAACACCGGATACAAGGGGGAAAACTGCGAGGAAGGTAAAGATCCATCCCAAACGCTACAATCAGACAAGGCCGAAAAAGAGAAAAAAAACTCATCATATCGTGATTAGGTGCAAAATTATAACTTCCCGTCACTTTGTTATCGATATTATATCATCATATTTCCCAGCCCCAGCTCCAAATCCTGTCTAAGGAAACTGGGACACGCTTGTTCCCATTGCTTTTTGATGTCAGCCAATCAGAGGACGACTGGAGCGGGGCTTCAGTCATTAACGTCAATGTTGAGGAAACTGATTGCGGTTGTTATATCACATGCAGAAATATACAGCCCAATTCTATACATACACCTGCATACCTACACTTTCTATTCTATAGACAGATTGCTATCAGGCTAGCCGGCTAACATCACTCTAGTTAGCCATGATGAAATGCTAACCATGGTTCAATTCCGCATATTCACTTCATTACACTGTCCCATTGTTGATTATTTTCCTAAAACAGCGCGCACTGAGATTGTATTGCTTACCTAAAATGCATTTTTCTGCCCTACACCCCAGCAAGCTGAGACCAAGAGAATATAAATCACTAGAGGATTAGAGACCAGCTTGAGCAGTGTGTGATGTTTAAGTCCTCTTATTGAGTATACACTTGGGGATTGATGTAAAAAAAACAACATCGATCTTCACCCAAAAAAACATCTATGCCAAACCAGCAGCGCATACTAATGTGTTTTCTAATGAATGACCAAAAAAATGTCCTTGTGAAAGTGACCTGTGTGTTTATCGTGCTGCCTTTTGTATTTTTGAGCATTTAGTCAGAATGAGCTGTGCTCTCCACGACCCTCACGACCTGTCGCTGGCTTAAAAGTGTCACAAGAAGTCACCAGATAAAGTTAGGCTAATTTGCATATTCATTAAATCGTCATGATCGTTTGCATATCAAAACGCGAAGAAGAAAGAGATTCTGGAGACACTCAGAAAAGAGTCGAATAGATAATAGATTAAGAACTTATTTCTTATAGTAGAAGGAAGTTGTCTTTGATCACAGCACCACAAACTGTTGACGTATTTACTGAATTCTGTTGTTTCTGTCAAGAACTCAGAGGGAATAAAGCAGTGGTAGGGAGGAGTTGGGAAACAGACAGGAAGAAACCGGTTACATTTGGAATAACTCACTATGACTGTAAATATCACCAAGAACAAAGAATTGTGTGGGTGGACAATTGGTGATCAGTGATTGGTCATTGGGAACAATGGTTATCAGTGATTGGTCGTTGGGAACAATATCGATCAGTGATTGGTCATTAGGAACAATATCGATCAGTGATTGGTCATTAGGAACAATATCGATCAGTGATTGGTCACTGGGATCAATGGTGATCAGTGATTGGTCATTGGGAACAATGGTTATCAGTGATTGGTCATTAGGAACAATATCGATCAGTGATTGGTCATTAGGAACAATATCGATCAGTGATTGGTCATTGGGAACAATAGTGATCAGTGATTGGTCATTAGGAACAGTATCGATCAGTGATTGGTCATTGGGAACAATAGTGATCAGTGATTGGTCATTAGGAACAATATTGATCAGTGATTGGTCATTAGAAAAATATTGATTAGTGATTGGTCATTGGGAGCAATATTGATCAGTGATTGGTCATTGGGAACTATGGTGATCAGTGATTGGTCATTGGGAACAATATTGATCAGTGATTGGTCATTAGAAAAATATTGATCAGTGATTGGTCATTGGGAGCAATATTGATCAGTGATTGGTCATTGGGAGGAATATTGATCAGTGATTGGTCATTGGGAGCAATATTGATCAGTGATTGGTCATTGGGAACAATATTGATCAGTGATTGGTCATTGGGAGCAATATTGATCAGTGATTGGTCATTGGGATCAGTGTTGTTCAGTGATTGGTCATTGGGATCAGTGGTGTTCAGTCAATAAACGGATCTAAAATGTCGACAAATCTAGTGACAAAGTTGCTACATTGGCAACACAGGTTCAATCAGATCTCATGTACTGATGAAGAAATCAGATAAAACGCTTGGGGCTAAGTTCTGCTCCTGAAGTCCACATGTTCCCTCACTGCTAATGCCTTTAAGAAGTCAGGCAAGAGGACTCCATCAAGGGGAGATGAGAGTCAGTCACCACTCAAGGTCAGATTAGCAGGATTAGGTATGTTAGTTGTGGGTCGTACCCAAAAGCCAGGTCTCGAGAAGAATGAATTGACATTTAACACCTCTGTTTCGACTCTGGAAATCCCCCGTGATTAGCTGATGTTAGATGAAGGAAAAGCTTCGAGGACGGTTCCTCTAATTCCTTAAAGCTCTCGAGCATGAGCTCTTTGACCTGACATTTTCATGTCTCATTATTGGAAGCTGTGCAGGTCTTTAGGGTTCAGATAAGCTTGTGTAGCACTCGGAGAAGTTCACACCGCGCTAATACAACACACACGGTCAACATTTCTCAATTAAACATCCCTGTGCTCACGCGCATGCTAGCTGCGGTCAGTTATGAGTTGTTATTCATTGCTGCACGTACCATCTTTTTACTGGAACAGGAAGAAAAAAAATGTGCAAATAAACGTTTCTAGTGTGTTAATTAAAAGAAACAAGCTCCTGGTGTAAACGTGCACTCCACTTCCTACACTGGACAAAGGATTATTGAAAACGTACCGTGTTTCACGTAGCGGCCCAGTCATCATCAGCGCCTCCATTAAGGCCTGTTTCATTACGCCATCAAGGATGGTGAGATAATGTGTCACAAACACACTCGCTGATTACCATCCTGCTCGGAGGAGACATCGATTTCTCACACACACACTCTTTAGAAAGCTCTCATCTCTTTGTGTGGAGGACAAGATGGTCAGATTCACAGTCACTGTGAGAGAGAGAGAGAGAGGGAGAGACAGACAGATACAGAGAAAGAGAGATGGATATTTTAAATTCAATGTTTAACTCTTAAATTATTATTTTTTGCTTCACTTGTAAGCGTAGCTGAGTGAGCAACACAGTTGTTTTATTTATGTATTTGTCTGTGGACAGTAACATTTCTGCTGCTCAATATCATTGATTTGTCTCAGTAAAAACACACACACACACACACACACACACACACACACACACTGAAACAGAAAGAGGGAGGGGGGTAATGTAATTAAGTGTGAGTGAATTGTGTTTTCTGGGACTAATGAAATGGCCGGCGGTCAATGGCCTGATTAAGACTCATCAACCCACACACACACACACACACACACACACACACACACACCACCAGTAGAATTACAACAGAGGATTTTCTGGACTGTCCCGGGTTGACACAAATCACACACACACACATACACACACGTCATCATAAAAATTACAACATGGGATTTTCTGGACTGTCCCAGGTTGACACAAATCATACACATACACATACACACACACACACACACACACACACACACACACACACATCACCAGTAGAATTAC
>NC_071257.1:35491758-35514258 GCF_023375685.1 Ictalurus furcatus
TACTCTGTGTGATAGAACAGCTCATGGGAGTGCATTCAGAATTTTGGAGCCAACTTTACAGTCCTCCCACACACACACACACATACACACACACACATGGTGGGGTCAGGCGGGGTTGAGAGCTGTCAGTGTTATGGTGTGTTTGGCGAGGTTAGTCAGACCCGTACGCACAGCACGATTCCACAGAGTGTGTTTTCTCTCCAAGCTGATAAGTTCGACATAATGGGTTTGAAGTATTTGACCTCTGCCTCTCGCGCAGTGTGTGTGTGTATGTGTGTGGGTTGGTGTGTGTATGTGTGTGTATGTGTGCGTGTGTGTGTGTGTGTGTGTGTGGGTGGGTGGGTGGATTAGGGTATGAGAGTGTGTTACAGAGACAAACCAGACATCGTGAGTGAAATAAGCCTTTGTCAGTGACCTAGCATATCACTTTTATTATATCTTTTGTGTGTGTGTGTGTGTGTGTGCAGAGGTGTGTGCGGTGGACTGCGGCACTCACGGAGTGTGTATGGGCGGGAGCTGCCGCTGTGAGGAAGGCTGGACCGGGGCAGTGTGTGACGTGAAGGCGTGTCACCCGCGCTGCACCGAACACGGAACCTGCAAAGACGGCAAGTGTGAGTGTCATCAGGGCTGGACTGGAGAGCACTGCACCGTGGGTAAGACACAAACACACACACATGCACACACACACACACACACACACACACACACACACACATACACACACACACATTTAGACTCAATAGACTCAGTGGTGTGCTGTCCATTTTAACCTCACTGTCATGGCACTCCTCTCCTCCCTCTGTGTGTGTGTGTGTGTGTGTGTGTGTGTGTGTGTGTGTGTGTTCTGCCTCGTCCTGAGCTCAGTGACCTTTGTGGATTGTTATATCTGACATTTCCTTCAGCTTTCACAGCTCAGTCAGATCAGGCTCACCACCTCCACCATCATCACCACACACATTCTCTAAATATTATACACACACACACACACATACAGTCACATCGCTAAATATTACACACACACACACACACACACACACACACACATATTCACATCTCTAAATATTATACACACACACACAGTCACATCGCTAAATATTATACACACACACACACACACACACACACACACACACATATTCACATCTCTAAATATTATACACACACACGCACACACACACACAGTCACATCTCTAAAAATTTATACACACACACACACACACACATATTCACATCTCTAAATATTATACACACACACACACACAGTCACATCGCTAAATATTATACACACACACACACACACACATTCACATCGCTAAATATTATACACACACACGCACACACACACACAGTCACATCTCTAAAAATTTATACACACACACACACACACACATATTCACATCTCTAAATATTATACACACACACACACACAGTCACATCGCTAAATATTATACACACACACACACACACACATTCACATCGCTAAATATTATACACACACACACACACAGTCACATCTCTAAATATTATACACACACACACACATATTCACATCTCTAAATATTATACACACACACACACACAGTCACATCACTAAATATTATACACACACACACACATATTCACATCTCTAAATATTATACACACACACACACACAGTCACATCACTAAATATTATACACACACACACACACACACACACACATCTTTAAATATTATACACACACACACACATATTCACATCTCTAAATATTATACACACACACACACACAGTCACATCACTAAATATTATACACACACACACACACAGTCACATCTCTAAATATTATAGACACACACACACATATTCACATCTCTAAATATTATACACACACACACACACAGTCACATCACTAAATATTATACACACACACACACACACACAGTCACATCTCTAAATATTATAGACACACACACACACACACACACAGTCACATCGCTAAATATTATAGACACACACACACATATTCACATCTCTAAATATTATACACACACACACACACAGTCACATCACTAAATATTATACACACACACACACACACACACATTTACATCTCTAAATATTATAGACACACACACACACACACACAGTCACATCGCTAAATATTATACACACACACACACACACACACACAGTCACATCTCTAAATATTATACACACACACACACACACACATTCACATCTCTAAATATTATACACACACACACATTCACATTTCTAAATATTATACACACACACACACACACACATTCACATCTCTAAATATTATACACACACACACACACACACACACATTCACATCTCTAAATATTATACACACACACATTCACATTTCTAAATATTATAGACACACACACACACACATTCACATTTCTAAATATTATACACACACACACACACACATTCACATCTCTAAGTATTATAGACACACACACACACACACACACACACACATTCACATCTCTAAATATTATACACACACACACACACAGTCACATCTCTAAATATTATACACACACACACACACACAGTCACATCTCTAAATATTATGCACACACACACACACACACACACAGTCACATCGCTAAATATTATACACACACACACACGCACATTCACATCTCTAAATATTATAGACACACACACATACACATCTTTAAATATTATACACACACACACACACACACACACACACACACACACACAGTCACATCTCTAAATATTATACACACACACACACACACACACATTCACATCTCTAAATATTATACACACACACACACACACACACACACACATTCACATCTCTAAATATTATAGACACACACACACACACACACACACACAGTCACATCTCTAAATATTATAGATACACACACACACACACACACACACACACACACACAGTCACATCGCTAAATATTATACACACACACACACACATTCACATCTCTAAATATTATACACACACACACACATCTCTAAATATTATACACACACACACACACACATTCACATCTCTAAATATTATACACACACACACACATCTCTAAATATTATACACACACACACACACACATTCACATCTCTAAATATTATAGACACACACACACACACACACAGTCACATCTCTAAATATTATACACACACACACACACATATTCACATCTCTAAATATTATAGACACACACACACAGACACAGTCACATCTCTAAATATTATAGATACACACACACACACATATTCACATCTCTAAATATTATAGATATAAACACATACACACACACACACACACAGTCACATCGCTAAATATTATACACACACACACACACAGTCACATCGCTAAATATTATACACACACACACACACACATTCACATCTCTAAATATTATACACACACACACACACACACATTCACATCTCTAAATATTATACACACACACACATTCACAATTCTAAATATTATAGATACACACATATACACATCTCTAAATATTATAGATACACATTCACATCTCTAAATATTATACACACACACACACAGTCACATCTCTAAATATTATAGATACACACACACACACACACACACACACACATTCACATCTCTGAATATTATATATACACACACACACACATTCACATCTCTAAATATTATAGACACACACACACACACACAGTCACATCTCTGAATATTATACACACACACACACACATTCACATTTCTAAATATTATAGATACACACACACACACACACACACACATATTCGCATCTCTAAATATTATACACACACACACAGTCACATCTCTAAATATTATAGACACACACACACACACACACACAGTCACATCTCTAAATATTATACACACACACACACACACATTCACATTTCTAAATATTATACACACACACACATTCACATTTCTAAATATTATACACACACACACCCACATACACATCTCTAAATATTATACACACACACACACACACATATTCACATCTCTAAATATTATACACACACACACACATTCACATCTCTAAATATTATACACACACACACACACACACACACACACATTCACATTTCTAAATATTATACACACACACACACACACACACACACACAGTCACATCTCTAAATATTATACACACACACACACACACACACACACACAGTCACATCTCTAAATATTATACACACACACACACACATTCACATTTCTAAATATTATAGACACACACACACACAGTCACATCTCTAAATATTATACACACACACACACACAGTCACATTTCTAAATATTATAGACACACACACACACACACACATACACATCTCTAAATATTATACACACACACACATTTACATTCACATCTCTAAATATTACACACACACACACACACACACACACACACACACATACACATCTCTAAATATTATACACACACACACACACAGTCTCATCTCTAAATATTATAGACACACACACACATATTCACATCTCTAAATATTATAGACACACACACACATATTCACATCTCTAAATATTATAGACACACACACACATATTCACATCTCTAAATATTATAGACACACACACACAGTCACATCTCTAAATATTATACACACACACACACACACACATACACATCTTTAAATATTATACACACACACACACACACACATACACATCTTTAAATATTATACACACACACACACACACACACATACACATCTTTAAATATTATACACACACACACACACATTCACATCTCTAAATATTATACACACACACACACATACACATCTTTAAATATTATACACACACACACACACATTCACATCTCTAAATATTATAGACACACACACACACACAGTCACATCTCTAAATATTATACACACACACACACACACACACACACACATCTTTAAATATTATACACACACACACACACACACACACATTCACATCTCTAAATATTATACACACACACACACACACACACACACACATACACATCTTTAAATATTATACACACACACACACACACATTCACATCTCTAAATATTATACACACACACACACATTCACATCTAAATATTATACACACACACACATACACATCTTTAAATATTATACACACACACACACACACACACACACATTCACATCTCTAAATATTATACACACACACACACAGTCACATCTCTCAATATTATAATACACACACACATTCACATCTAAATATTATACACACACACACATACACACACACATTCACATCTCTAAATATTATAGACACACACACACACACACACACATTCACATCTCTAAATATTATAGATATAAACACATACACATACCTGTAAATACAGTCTACACATACAGTTGCCTGTTACACACAAGAATTTTATTAATCAATTCATGAGAAAGAAAGAAAGAAAGAATGAGCGGTTACTATAGAAACGATAACGCATCAGAGTGAGCGCATTAATGAAAACCTGCACTACTGTCAGAGCTGACCAATCAGAATCCAGAACTGTACAGCGCTGTGGTGTAAATGATAAATAAATAAATAAATAAATAAATAAATAAATAGTGTGTGTGTGTGTGTGTGTGTGTGTGTGTGTGTGGGCCCCCTGTCTCTGTATCACTGCACACATTTGGCATTAATAAGGCTTATAGATCGGTAAAGTCACTTTGGGTGAAGGTTACACCAGCACTCTGTCTTATTTCACCTTTCTACCGGATAAATAAATAAATAAAGTGTGTGTCTACGCGCGCGTGTGTGTGTGTGAGAGGGATAGAGTGTAAGAATTATGGTTACTAATACATCATCTTTGTCAAGCTGATGTAAGGAGTTTCTCTGTGTGTGTGTGTGTGTGTGTGTGTGTGTGTGTGTGTGTTGTGCGACCTTCCCTGTCCCCTCACTCCTACACACTCATTAGCTCCTTCACAGTTTGTCCACTGTCACATCTCCTCCACACCCTTGCATCATCACTCTTTATTACACACACACACACACACACACACACACACACACACACACTGACAGGGTCTAATATTCCATATCTAAATATACCTCTGCCTGTCGGTCGTGTTTTACACCAAACGTCACTGACCGCACTTTAATTTAAAAAATTGTCCAATTTATGATAAAATAAATAAATAAATAAACTAGTTTAAATTGTATTAAAAATAAAAGATACATTATGAACAGTGTATCAGAAACTTAACTCTAATTTCCAAACTAAATTCTAAAAACAAACAAACAATTAAATAAAGAAATAAATAATCTCTCTCTCTCTCTCTCTCTCTCTCTCTCTCTCTCCTTCTTTGAATGTTTGACTCCAGTGCTCAAATTCATGTCTGATGGTGTTTCTGTAGTTTTCAGAGTTTTCATAACCTACACACACACACACACACACACACACACACACACAAACCCCATCATGTGGTGTGTGAATAATGAAGCTGTGTCACTGCACCGCTGTGTTTGTGTGTGTGTGTGTGTGTGTGTGTGTGTGTATGTGACCGCCGGTGACTTTCAATCTGCTGTGATAGTGTGTGTGGGTGTGTGTGTGAGACTGTGTGTGTGACACCTCCCAGTGCCCTGTCACTATTCATTACCTACACACAGCGCTCTTTATACATCACACACGCATTCGCGCGTGCACGCACGCACGCACGCACACACACACACACACACACACACACACACACACACACAAAGTTTTCACACAGGGGCATCTGTTAATTTTCTCATTTGCAAAAAACCTTGAAGTGACTTCACTGGTGTGTAGACAGGAAGACAGACAGACAGGAAGACAGACAGATAGTCAGGCAGCCACACCCATATATAGACTAGGTGCGTCCAATCTTATAAGCGAAGGGCCGGTGTGGCTGCATGTTGTCATTCCAATCTAGTAGGAGCCACACCTGATTCCACCTGTTTAATCGGTTTATCTTGGCTTTCAGTAGACTCAGGTGTGCCTTCTGTTTAGCTGGAATGAAAACCTGCCACACCAGCCACACATCACTGATATGCAAACACTCACCAAACTATTACCCAACACTCACCAAACTCTTACCAAACACTCACCAAACTCTTACCAAACACTCACCAAACTCTTACCACTCACCAAACTATTACCAAACACTCACCAAACTATTACCAAACACTCACCAAACTCTTACCAAACACTCACCAAACTATTACCAAACTCTTATCAAAACTATTACCAAACACACACCAAACTATTACCAAACTCTTACCAAACACTCACCAAACTCTTACCAAACACTCACCAAACTCTTACCAAACTATTACCAAACACACACCAAACTGTTACCAAACTCTTACCAAACACACACCAAACTCTTACCAAACACATACCAAACTCTTACCAAACACTCACCAAACTATTACCAAACACACACCAAACTATTACCAAACACTCACCAAACTCTTACCAAACACTCACCAAACTCTTACCAAACTCTTACCAAACACACACCAAACTATTACCAAACACACACCAAACTGTTACCAAACTCTTACCAAACACACACCAAACTCTTACCAAACACATACCAAACTCTTACCAAACACTCACCAAACTATTACCAAACACACACCAAACTATTACCAAACACACACCAAACTGTTACCAAACTCTTACCAAACACACACCAAACTCTTACCAAACACATACCAAACTCTTACCAACCTCTTACCCAACACTCACCAAACTATTACCAAACTATTACCAAACACTCACCAAACTATTACCAAACACTCACCAAACTATTACCAAAATATTACCAAACACACACCAAACTATTACCAAACACACACCAAACTCTTACCAAACACACACCAAACTATTACCAAACACTCACCAAACTATTACCAAACACACACCAAACTATTACCAAACACACACCAAACTCTTACCAAACACACACCAAACTCTTACCAAACTCTTACCAAACACTCACCAAACTATTACCAAACTCTTATCAAAACTATTACCAAACACACACCAAACTACTACCAAACTATTACCAAACACACACCAAACTCTTACCAAACACTCACCAAACTATTACCAAACTCTTATCAAAACTATTACCAAACACACACCAAACTACTACCAAACTATTACCAAACACACACCAAACTCTTACCAAACACTCACCAAACTATTACCAAACTCTTATCAAAACTATTACCAAACACACACCAAACTACTACCAAACTATTACCAAACACACACCAAACTCTTACCAAACACTCACCAAACTATTACCAAACTCTTATCAAAACTATTACCAAACACACACCAAACTACTACCAAACTATTACCAAACACACACCAAACTCTTACCAAACACTCACCAAACTCTTACCAAACTCTTACCAAACACTCACCAAACTATTACCAAACTCTTATCAAAACTATTACCAAACACACACCAAACTACTACCAAACTATTACCAAACACTCACCAAACTCTTACCAAACACTCACCAAACTATTACCAAACTCTTATCAAAACTATTACCAAACACACACCAAACTACTACCAAACTATTACCAAACACACACCAAACTCTTACCAAACACTCACCAAACTATTACCAAACACTCACCAAACTCTTACCAAACTCTTATCAAAACTATTACCAAACACACACCAAACTACTACCAAACTCTTACCAAACACTCACCAAACTATTACCAAACTCTTATCAAAACTATTACCAAACACTCACCAAACTCTTACCAAACTCTTACGAAACACACACCAAACTCTTACGAAACACTCACCAAACTCTTACCAAACACACACTAAACTATTACCAAACACACACCAAACTATTACCAAGTGCACCACACTTTTACTAAATACACACCAAATTCTCACAAAGCACACACCAAACACTCGCCGAAACGTTGAATTCTGGTTTCTGATTGGTCAGAGTGTGTTGATTATTTTTTTGTCTAACACAGAATACTGTCTTCAATTTAATCCTGGACACAGACATTTATTTTCTATCTCTCTGGTTGTGTTTGCCTAACGATCATAAAAGTCTCGTCCTCTAGTTAATCGGGACATCCTGGCCAACAAAAATGTTTTGACTTAAATCAAACATTTACATTTAACCCACAGTTGCTGTTTTTTTGTTTGTTTGTTTGTTTGTTTGTTTGTTTGGGGGGTTGGGGGGTTGGGGGGGTTGGTGGATATAAAATAAAAAGATATCCTCTCTTTAAAATATTAAATAAAAGTATGGCAAACCATTTTTAATCGTAAGGTCATGAGTGATGTTGATGTTGTACCATGCCTCACGCTCAGGATAATGGTACTAATTTAACAGCATTTTGTATATAAAATTAAATAAAAGCAGCTATAGTGGTTGCCTTGATGACACACTGGGTTTTTTGGTAACACTTAATAAGGACACATACGCCACACTACGCTTCAAAATAGGACACACATTTAGCCGTTTCCCAGCAGCGCTGTCAACTTTGCTCCATTTACTCCTGTGTGTGTGTGTGTGTGTGTGTGCATGTGTGTGAGAGAGAGAGACGTATGAAGACTATTAGTCCTGGTCCTATATAAATAATCCCTGTCTTAACCTCTTTACCTGCTTTTTTAAACCTTTACACTCTCTCTCTCTCTCTCTCTCTCTCTCTTTTCCTCTGAAGCTCACCCGGAGACGTATGTCCAAGGTACTGTGTCTTCTCTTCCTCTCTTCCGCTGTACCTTTTGTGTCCCCGTTCAGCTCTTTGTGACATTTTGATGACACATTAATAACCTCTACTTTCTCTCATTCTCTTCAATCTTTCGTTGTCCCTCATTTTCTCGCCCTCTCTCTCTCTCTTTCTATATCTATCTTTCTCTCTTTTTCTTTCCTTTGCGTATTATTCGTTGCAGCATTTCTGTGATTTTTCATCCTCATCTCTCTTTTGGACTGTCAGAAATGTGAGACCGTGTCCTCTGCGTTCTCCTTGGCAAACGTCCCCAATTTGCTGAGCAGGGCGTTCCCTGGCATGCACACACACACACACACACACACACACATACACACACACACACACCCTAGGATCAGGAGCTAGTCAAGTATCTGTGTCATCCATGAACTGGTTTTATTTTAGCGGTCACCTAACTCTACTGCAGACATAGGTATTTATAAATCGACTATATTGTATTAAAATTCCAATTAATTTAAGATAAAAATAATTAGTAACATTCATATCAAACCTTTATCCCTCGGCCTCTCCCCAAAAAAAGCCCCAAAAAAGCCCAAGCACAGAGGTGTCACTACCTAGTTACTTTTGCTAAGCTGTGATTGGTCGATCAAGTTTTAGGGGGTGGGGTTTGGAGAAGGAAATTATTGGATTGAGGTTTAATAACGCTCTGATATAAATATAATATCAATATAAACTCAAGCACGGCGGTGACAGTCCCTAGTTACAGTTGCTAAGACACGATTTATTAATTAATAAAGGATAAAAGATTTATTTGTTTTTTCAAATGTTTAAAAAAAAAATCAGCAAAATTTAAATATAATAGGAAATACAAAAAATATTTTTGCAAATAAAAAATCACCAACAATAATTATTATAATATATTATAATATATTCATATTGATATGTAATAATAATTATTATAATATATTCATATTAATATGTAATAATAATTATTATATTACTCACAGTGTAGTTTGTGTGGATATGTGAAATGATAAGCCTTAAAAAATCATTAAATTATGATAATGATATGTTTTATATATGTTTGAAATATTTAGAAAAGGTATATGATTATATTATATTTCTTTATTTTTTGCTGGTCAGGTCAGTTGACAGTTTCAGGTTATTAAGACCAGTAATTTTCTTCAGTTATTAAAATTGAAGGATGTAAAAACACATGAATCCAACATGAGCAACATAATAATATCCTGAATGAGAACCTAACACCTGCATTTTATTATTATTATTTATTTGTTTACTTATTTATTTATTTATTTTCAGCCTTGTTTTTCATCACCCCTGCTTCTCTTCTCTCCTCGTCTGTGTCTCTCGAGGTTTTATGAGTCGTGTTGCAGTAATGCTGTGATTTATAAACAGTACTGATGATTTAAACACATATAAAAGTGTAACTCCTTCTTGTTGTTGTTGTTGTTGTTGTTGTTGTTGATGATGAACCTTTAATCGGCCCTCCACCCCTGAGCACCCCGAGTGTCTTCGTCTATCTCTTCTCCCCCCCGTCTCTCTCTCGCTGTCTCTCTCTCACTGTCTCTCTCTGTCTCTCTCACTGTCTCTCTCTCTCTGTTTGTCTCTCTCTCTGTCTGTCTCTGTCTGTCTCTCTCTCTGTCTCTCTGTCTGTCTCTCTCTCGGACTCTCTCTCTCTGTGTTTCTCTCTCTCTGTATGTCTCTCTCTCTCTGTCTCTCTCGCTGTCTCTCTCTGTCTCTCTCTCTCTCTCTGTCTGTCTCTGTCTGTCTCTCTCTCTCCCTCTCTCTGTCTGTCTGTCTGTCTGTCTGTCTGTCTCTCTCTCTCTCTCTCTCTCGCTCTCTCTCCCTCTTGTCTGTATGTCACTCTTTAATGTCCTGGACTCAAGTGCTCAGAACTTTTTTGTTTTTTTGTTGCTTTTCTTTCCCGGTTTTGTCCTTCCTTCCTCCCGGCCCCATGATAGGAGAGAGGATAGGATTTAAAGGTAAAGCCCAAGTCCCAGGGACATTGTTCTCTAAGCAATCCCTCTGTCTTTCTTTCTTTCTTTCTTCTTTTATTTTTCTTCTGTCTATTGTTTTTACTTCCCTGTGTTTTTAATTCTTGTTTTTCTTTCTTTCTGTCATACCTCTTTTTCTTGTTCTTGTTTTTCTTTCTTTCTTTTTTTTTCTTCTGTCTGTCACTCCTTTTTCTGGTTTCTTTCTTTCTTTTTATTTTTCTTCTGTCCATTTTTTTTTACTTCTTTGTCTTTTTATTTCTTGTTTGGATTGTTTTTCTTTCTTTCTTTCTTTCTTTCTCCTTCCTGTCTGTAAAGCACGGTGTCTGCGTGTCCTCAATGTTGGTCCTTCCTTACCTGGTCACCTCCCATCTTTGTTTGTCTTGACCAGTCAACACACACACACACACACACACACATTCTTACCCCCACACACACCTTTGATGCTCTTCATGTGCATACTGTAGCCTGAACCCCGGTCTGTGTCGGTCAGTTCTTACTGCTGCTCCTGTTCTCACCCCTCTGCCCCTCTTCACCTGAATCCACCCCCTACCCCCACATGGGGCAGCAGAATGCACCCCAGGCAGAAAGTATGATGATGGAGGTGTCATCAGATCTCAATATACTTTCTGCCTGGAGTTTGTTTATCTCTTTATCTCTGTCTGTGTGCTGTAGCTTCACATGGATGCAGCTGTACAACTGACTTCAACTCTCTCCCAAATACACACAGACAGACAGACAGACAGACAGACAGGCAGATAGGCAGAGAGAGAGAGAGGCAGACAGATTTAGGGATAAACAGAGAAAGTGAGACAGACAGGGAAAAATACAGAGAGGCAGAGAAAGAGACAGACACACAGTGAGACAGAAAGACAGACAAACAAACAGACAGACAGGCAGAGACATGATATAGACAGATGTGCAGACAAACACAAACAGAAAGACAGACTGACAGACAGGTATACAGAAAGAGTGAAAAAGAGCCAGACAGACACACATGCATACAGATAGACAGATAGGCAGACAGGTATACAGAAAGAGAGATAAAGAGACAGACAGACACATGAACAGACAGACAGAGAGACAGACAGACAGGTATACAGAAAGAGAGATAAAGAGACAGACAGACACATGAACAGACAGACAGAGAGACAGACAGACAGGTATACAGAAAGAGAGATAGAGAGACAGACAGACACATGAACAGACAGACAGAGAGACAGACAGACAGGTATACAGAAAGAGAGATAAAGAGACAGACAGACACATGAACAGACAGACAGAGAGACAGACAGACAGGTATACAGAAAGAGAGATAGAGAGACAGACAGACACATGAACAGACAGACAGAGAGACAGACAGACAGGTATACAGAAAGAGAGATAAAGAGACAGACAGACACATGAACAGACAGACAGAGAGACAGACAGACAGGTATACAGAAAGAGAGATAGAGAGACAGACAGACACATGAACAGACAGACAGAGAGACAGACAGACAGGTATACAGAAAGAGAGATAGAGAGACAGACAGACGCACATACATACATACAGACAGATAGGCAGACAGGTATACAGAAAGAGAGATAGAGAGACAGACAGACACATGAACAGACAGACAGAGAGACAGACAGACAGGTATACAGAAAGAGAGATAGAGAGACAGACAGACACATGAACAGACAGACAGAGAGACAGACAGACAGGTATACAGAAAGAGAGATAGAGAGACAGACAGACACATGAACAGACAGACAGAGAGACAGACAGACAGGTATACAGAAAGAGAGATAGAGAGACAGACAGACACATGAACAGACAGACAGAGAGACAGACAGACAGGTATACAGAAAGAGAGATAGAGAGACAGACAGACACATGAACAGACAGACAGAGAGACAGACAGACAGGTATACAGAAAGAGAGATAGAGAGACAGACAGACGCACATGCATACATACAGACAGATAGGCAGACAGACATATAGATAGATTCTTGTTTGCGTTCTTTCTTTTATTTGTATTTTTATTCTTCTAAATTTATTTCCTATCGTTAAACGCTCCTCTAAAAGACCCAGTGTGTTGCTCATTGTGGAACTGCCATTATTTTTAAATGTTTTTATTTGGATTCTAAAATTGAAGTAATTTCATTATAATTTGAGTGACCAAAGTCTCTGAGGTTTTGCTGAGAGTGTGAGGAAGATGATGAGGAGGAGGAGGAGGAGGAGGAGGAGGAGGAAGAGGGTTTTTTTTAAACGTTCATGTGAATTTACAGCTGTTGTGCGTCTCACAAGGCCTGTGAGAAGTCCAGTGTCACTCTGTGTTCAGCTTTTGACTTTAGACCGCTCTCATTTTGCAACTATATGAATGTATATCTTTTCAGAGTTCTGCTCATCTATGTTACACACGCACACATGCACACACACACAAACACACACACACACGCATGCACGCACACACGCACACACACTTTTCACACTAAACATCAGAATACATATACATGTGAATATATATATGTGTGTGTGTGTCTAAGTTCTTTAACCCCCCCACACACACCCAGAAGCCCTCCTGTATTTTTGTGTTTAACAACTGTGTGTGTGTGTAAAACCCTGTGTGTGCGTGTGTGTGTGTGTGTTTCTGCAGAGGGATGCCCAGGTCTGTGTAACAGTAATGGCCGCTGCACTCTGGATCAGAACGGTTGGCACTGTGTTTGCCAGCCTGGCTGGAGGGGGGCTGGCTGTGACGTCGCCATGGAAACCCTCTGCGCAGATGGCAAGGACAACGAAGGAGGTGTGTATGTGTGTGTATGTGTGTATGTGTGTGTGTGTGTTTCAGTTTAAAAAGAGTATCTAACATTTGGTCAAAGTCAGTAGTTAATGCAAAATGTTGTCAGTTGTTGTTAAAAGTCAATGACCAACTTTTTTGCTATCAAACAGTAACAATCACTCTCAAACACCAACCTTCAACATCAAGCAGTGACAATTAACATCAAACACCAACATATCCAACATATTTCTCATCAAACACCACAGTTTACAATCATAACATAACATTCACCATTAAAACATCAACATCATCCATCAAAGTCCAGTTTCACCACTAAAAAAACATTCACTATCAAACTCCAACATTCGCAAACACCATCATACACTCCACCATTCTCAAACACCATCAAACCCACCATTCTCAAACACCATCAAACTCCACCATTCTCAAACACCATCATACACTCCAATATTCTCAAACACCATCAAACTCCAACATTCTTAAACACCATCATACACTCCAACATTCTCAAACACCATCAAACTCCACCATTCTCAAACACCATCAAACTCCACCATTCTCAAACACCATCATACACTCCAATATTCTCAAACACCATCAAACTCCAACATTCTCAAACACCATCAAACTCCAACATTCTTAAACACCATCATACACTCCAACATTCTCAAACACCATCAAACTCCACCATTCTCAAACACCATCAAACTCCACCATTCTCAAACACCATCATACACTTCACCATTCTCAAACACCATCAAACTCCACCATTCTCAAACACCATCATACACTCCACCGTTCTCAAACACCATCAAACTCCACCATTCTCAAACACCATCATACACTCCACCATTCTCAAACACCATCAAACTCCACCATTCTCAAACACCATCATACACTCCACCATTCTCAAACACCATCAAACTCCACCATTCTCAAACACCATCAAACTCCACCATTCTCAAACACCATCATACACTTCACCATTCTCAAACACCATCATACACTCCACCATTCTCAAACACCATCAAACTCCAACATTCTCAAAAACCATCATACACTCCACCATTCTCAAACACCATCATACACTCCACCATTCTCAAACACCATCAAACTCCACCATTCTCAAACACCATCATACACTTCACCATTCTCAAACACCATCAAACTCCACCATTCTCAAACACTATCAAACTCCACCATTCTCAAACGCCATCAAACTCCAACATTCTCAAACACCATCAAACTCCACCATTCTCAAACACCATCAAACTCCAACATTCTCAAAAACCATCATACACTCCACCATTCTCAAACACCATCATACACTCCACCATTCTCAAACACCATCAAACTCCACCATTCTCAAACACCATCATACACTCCACCATTCTCAAACACTATCAAACTCCACCATTCTCAAACATCATCAAACTCCACCATTCTCAAACACCATCAAACTCCAACATTCTCAAACACCATCAAACTCCACCATTCTCAAACACCATCAAACTCCACCATTCTCAAACACCATCATACACTCCACCATTCTCAAACACCATCATACACTCCACCATTCTCAAATGCCATCAAACTCCAACATTCTCAAACACCATCAAACTCCACCATTCTCAAACACCATCATACACTCCACCATTCTCAAACACCATCAAACTCCACCATTCTCAAACACCATCATACACTCCACCATTCTCAAACGCCATCAAACTCCAACATTCTCAAACACCATCAAACTCCACCATTCTCAAACACTATCAAACTCCACCATTCTCAAACACCATCAAACTCCACCATTCTCAAACACCATCATACACTCCACCATTCTCAAACACCATCAAACTCCACCATTCTCAAACACCATCATACACTCCACCATTCTCAAACACCATCAAACTCCACCATTCTCAAACACCATCAAACTCCACCATTCTCAAACACCATCATACACTTCACCATTCTCAAACACCATCATACACTCCACCATTCTCAAACACCATCAAACTCCAACATTCTCAAACACCATCATACACTCCAACATTCTCAAACACCATCATACACTCCACCATTCTCAAACACCATCATACACTCCACCATTCTCAAACACCATCAAACTCCAACATTCTCAAACACCATCAAACTCCACCATTCTCAAACATCATCAAACTCCACCATTCTCAAACACCATCAAACTCCACCATTCTCAAACACCATCATACACTCCAACATTCTCAAACACCATCATACACTCCACCATTCTCAAACACCATCATACACTCCACCATTCTCAAACACCATCAAACTCCACCATTCTCAAACACCATCAAACTCCACCATTCTCAAACACTATCAAACTCCACCATTCTCAAACATCATCAAACTCCACCATTCTCAAACACCATCATACACTCCACCATTCTCAAACACCATCATACACTCCACCATTCTCAAACACCATCAAACTCCACCATTCTCAAACACCATCATACACTCCACCATTCTCAAACACCATCAAACTCCACCATTCTCAAACACCATCAAACTCCACCATTCTCAAACACCATCATACACTCCACCATTCTCAAACACTATCAAACTCCACCATTCTCAAACACCATCAAACTCCACCATTCTCAAACATCATCAAACTCCACCATTCTCAAACACCATCAAACTCCACCATTCTCAAACACCATCAAACTCCACCATTCTCAAACACCATCAAACTCCACCATTCTCAAACACCATCATACACTCCACCATTCTCAAACACCATCATACACTCCACCATTCTCAAACACCATCAAACTCCACCATTCTCAAACACCATCAAACTCCACCATTCTCAAACACTATCAAACTCCACCATTCTCAAACATCATCAAACTCCACCATTCTCAAACACCATCATACACTCCACCATTCTCAAACACCATCATACACTCCACCATTCTCAAACACCATCAAACTCCACCATTCTCAAACACCATCATACACTCCACCATTCTCAAACACCATCAAACTCCACCATTCTCAAACACCATCAAACTCCACCATTCTCAAACACCATCATACACTCCACCATTCTCAAACACTATCAAACTCCACCATTCTCAAACACCATCAAACTCCACCATTCTCAAACATCATCAAACTCCACCATTCTCAAACACCATCAAACTCCACCATTCTCAAACATCATCAAACTCCACCATTCTCAAACACCATCAAACTCCACCATTCTCAAACGCCATCAAACTCCACCATTCTCAAACATCATCAAACTCCACCATTCTCAAACACCATCATACACTCCACCATTCTCAAACACCATCAAACTCCACCATTCTCAAACACCATCATACACTCCACCATTCTCAAACACCATCAAACTCCACCATTCTCAAACACCATCATACACTCCACCATTCTCAAACACCATCAAACTCCACCATTCTCAAACACCATCATACACTCCACCATTCTCAAACACCATCAAACTCCAACATTCTCAAACACCATCATACACTCCAACATTCTCAAACACCATCAAACTCCACCATTCTCAAACACCATCATACACTCCACCGTTCTCAAACACCATCAAACTCCACCATTCTCAAACACCATCATACACTCCACCATTCTCAAACACTATCAAACTCCACCATTCTCAAACACCATCAAACTCCACCATTCTCAAACACCATCATACACTCCACCATTCTCAAACACCATCATACACTCCACCATTCTCAAACACCATCATACACTCCACCATTCTCAAACACCATCAAACTCCACCATTCTCAAACACCATCATACACTTCAACATTCTCAAACACCATCAAACTCCAACATTCTCAAACACCATCAAACTCCACCATTCTCAAACACTATCAAACTCCACCATTCTCAAACACCATCAAACTCCACCATTCTCAAACACCATCATACACTCCACCATTCTCAAACACCATCAAACTCCAACATTCTGGTTGGGAACCTTCTGGAAACTTCTCCACAATCTCACACACAGGTGCAGGGAGAACAGAAGGTAGAACAGGAGTCACTTCATCGTCCAATAGTTCCAGCATGAGAACCTGCTGAGGGACAGAGAGTAATTTATTATCTTCCTGCTGAAACACTGAGCTCAGGTGTTTATTAAAGTTAATAAAGTGTTGAAGATGAGCTGATTAAAAAAACAACACCTTCCTAATGACCTATAAATCATGTGATTATCTTCAGTGACCAGGAGTTCCCTCATTTATTATTACTCCACATCTGAGACGAGTGCAGGAGATGTTCTCTCCCTCCATCTCGCTTTCTTTTATCACTTTCTTCTCTTTTTTCTGTCTCTTTCTCTTTCATCGTTCTCTTCCCCTTTTATTTTTATCTTTATCTTTCTTTTCTTTTTCCTTCCTCTCAGTTTCTCTGTTTTTCATCTCTTACTTTCCTCTCACTCCTTTTTTCTCTTTCTTACATCTCACTTTCTTTTTCTTCCCTTCCATTTTCGTTCTCTATCTCTCTCTTCCCTCTCGTTTTAACTTTACTTTTCTGTTTCTCTTTCTTTCCTCTCACTTTCCTTTTTCATTCTTCTCTCACTTCCGCTTTCTTTTCCCTTCCTTCTGCTTTACTTTCTTTTTCTGCCTTGTCCCTTTTGTTTTAACTTTCTTTCTCTTTCTCTTTCTTCACTCTCACTTACTCTATTACTTCCTCTTTCCTTCCTCTCACTTTCTTACTTTTCCTTTCTCTTTCTTTCCTCTTGATTTCTCGTTTCTTCTTCTTTCTCTTTCTTCTCCCCTTTTCTTTCTGTTTTTTCTTTCTTTATCATTGTCTTTCTTTTTCTTTCACTCTGTCCATTAATAGTCATTACAGTAGTTTTATTCTTTCTTTCTTTCTTTCTTTCTTTCACTTTTTTAATTAAACAACGGTCTCAGATTTTTTTCTCTCTTTTTTCTTTCTGTTTTTGTCTCACTCTCTTATATTTGTCTTTATTTCTGTTTTTTTCTTGCTGCTTCTGTCTCTCTCTTTCTCGCTCTTGTCTTTCTTTCACTCTCTCCATCCTTCATTACACTCTTCATTACAGCATTCTATCTTGCTGTCTTGCTTTCTTACTTTCTCATTCTCTCCATCCTTCATTACACAATATTCTTTACACTATTAATTCTCTCTCTCGCGCTCCATCTTCGTCTTCTCTCATTCTTTTTCTCTCTTTCTAGTCTTCTGTTGATTCTGCTATTGTTTCTCTTTCTTACTCTCTGACTTACTTTTGTCTTTCTCTCTCTTTTGGTCTCCATCTCCTCATCCCTCATTCCGCACATCCCTCATTCTTTATTTTCTTTCTCTTTCTGTCTTTATGTTTATTCCCCCAGCATATTCCATCCTTCCTTCTCTCTTGTACATTTGCCTCTCATCCTGCCTCTCTCTTTTCATCTCGCTCTTTGTCTTGCTTGGCATCCCTCTTTTTTATTTTCTTTCTCTTTCTCTCGGTTCTTGTTTTTATTCCCCAGGCATCATCTTTTTCTATGTTTTCTCTCTCTGTCCTCCTATTCTTTCTCCTTCTCACCCTCTCTTATTCATTTCCTCTATCTCTCTTGCTCACACTCTCTGAACAACTTCCTTTACACTCCTCCCTCTCTCTCTCACTCTCTCTCTCTCCATGGTTCATTACACTCTCTTTTTTCTTCCTACTCTTTCCGTCCTTGACAGCATTCCACCCATATTTCTCTCTGTACTTTTGTCTTGCTTCCTCCCTCTCTTTCTCCTCATCCCACCATTTTTTCTCTTTCTGTCTTTGTCTTTATTCCCCCAGTACCTCTCTTTCTCGTTTTTTCTCTCTGTCTGTCTTCCTTTCTTCACAATAGTCTTTCTCCTTTATCCTTCTGTCTGTCTGTCTGTCTGTCTGTCTGTCTGTCCATTCGTTACTTTCTCGTTCTCTCACTATCCTTCCCTGTTTTTTAATTCTCGTTCCCTTTTTTTTTGCATCCTTGTCAACAATCCACCCTTCCTTTCCTTCTGTGTTTTCATCTCACATCCTCCCTCTCTCTTTCTCTCCCTCCGCATTCCTTATTTTTTTTCTCTTTCTGTCTGTCTATGTTTTTTTATTCCCCTAGCGTCTCTCTAATTCTTCTTTTCTTCACCCGTATCATTTCCCTTCTCTTCCCTTCTCTTCTCTTCTCTTCTCTACTTTCTCTCTCTCCCGCTCTCAGTCTAAACAACTTCCTATAGACTTTTCTTTCTCCTCCGCTCTGACTTTCTTTCCCTCTCTCTATCCTTCATTACACGCGTTCTGGGAGAGACGCCATGCCTCGCAGTCCGACAGACGTTTCAGGAAAGTCGCTGCCATAAAAGATACGAAAAAACCCTAAAGTGTGTGTGTGTGTGTGTGTGTGTGTGTGTGTGTGTGTCCATCTCCCCGTCTTTAGTGAGGAAAACAAACGTGTCTGTTGCCCGGGGCTGAGGTTGGCACGCACGCCTGGATCAGGATTAAACTCTGATCTGGACTCGTGTCTCATTCCCGCTCCCCAGGGCCCATAGGCTCCCTATTAAGCGGCAGTCCTTCCTGTTTTAGGGCCAGTGTGACAGTTTATACCCTCCGTCTCAGACTCGGACCTGAGGGAGGGAAGACGGGGTGTTAGTGTGTGGTGCCAGCGTCGCTTCGTTTCGCCGTGTGGTTCGGCACTCGTTTGGATCTTAGCCTGACTTTAATCCTTAATTAGCGTTTGGATGTCTTTCCGTTTGCTCCGTATCGCGTCTCCGGATTTAGACGAGTGCAAAAACACGCTTTTCAGCCATCCAGGAATGTCATAATAAACACAGCTCCCTAAGAAGTGTGCACACATCTGCCGGGGCGCCTGCTCTCTGTCACACACACACACACACACACACACACACACAGAACAGTGTGGTGTTGATTTTGGATGGGTTTGAGATGTAAAAGTGGGGCCAGGACGCACACGAAGAGGGTTTGATGATTCGGGACGGACCCGATGACTGACGAAGCAAAACAAACAGTTAGACACTCGGTCTGTGGGACCGGGACATGGGACACGGCCCAGGAGGGAGAAAAGGAATTAGTTTCCTACTGATCAGGGTTAGCGTGTGTGTGTGTGTGTGTGTGTGTTATTTTACAATTCCCCAGCGGCGAGGCACCATATGTGCGCAGGGCTTTTTATAAACTAAGTGTGACGGATGGCGGAGGTTTACGCTCCTACCTGCAGGGCGGCACATCTCGGATCCACAAAAAGCATTAAGCAGCTGTTTGCTCCGTGTGTGTGTGTGTGTGTGAGAGAGAGAGAGAGCGAGAGAGAGAAAGAAAAAGCACGACAGAAAGACAGAGAGAGAGAATAAGGCATAGTGCGCTGTTTAAGGCTGTCCCACTTATTGCTCGCTCTTCCCCCCTGGGGGTCACGTCTCAAATGTAATGAGACTCAGTACTTCCTAAGGCACTACTTTTGTAGAATTTTCCCCAGCGATGGAGAACCTGAAGGCTTTCTGTTCTCGCTCCACTGCGCTAACACACACCGGGGTACAGAAAACTCCGGAGAGAGACCGGAAGAGATTTTTTTTCTTCCTTTATACGCTGAACAAAACAAAGAAAACTTGGATCACGGTTTAAAAAAAAATGCTTGTTGCATATTTGTTGAAGGCATGTTACAGCTGTTTTTATTCTATTCTTAAATGAAAATCATTTTTTTAATAAAATATTTCTAATAAATAAATAAATAGGTGCATAATTTAAAAATGTTTCAAATGATGTCTGAACATGAGACACAGTCAGTAGTCTGGTTAGTATTGCTATCTATTGTACATAGCATTAAGACTGTTCTACTCTGTGTGTGTGTGTGTGTGTGTGTGTGTGTGTGTGTGCGTACACGTAGACGGCCTAGCGGACTGCATGGACCCGGACTGCTGTCTCCAGAC
>NC_071257.1:35519258-35521758 GCF_023375685.1 Ictalurus furcatus
ACGTTACGAGGGTTTACCGTTTACGGCGTTTGGCAGACGTTCTCGTCCAGAGCGACTTGCAGAAGTGCTTTTCATACTCGAAAACGCATAAAAAACCCTCCAGATCCTCACGTGGACGAAGAGCACGGTCTAAAAACACAAGATTCTCTTAAAGATAACAAAGTGCTAGCCCAAGTGCTCAGTGGAGACGTAGGTCTTTAGTCTTTGTTTGAAGTTCATTCCACCACCTGGGTTCCAGGACAGAAGAGAATCTTCATGCAGGTCTTCCTGATAAGCTAGATGAGAGCTGGTGTGGGTTTTGTAGGCAGTCATGGGGGTTTTAAATCTGATGTGGGCAGCCACAGGAAGCCAGTTGGGGTACCGTAGCAATGAAGTGGTGTGAGAGCATCTTGAGAAGTTGAGAACCCATCATTCAGCTGCTTTGTGGGTCAGGTGCAGAGAGGCAGAACTTCCAGGAACGAGACGTAGCAGACGAGGGTCTGGACAAGCACCTGAGTGGGTAGAAGTGGCCGGATCCTCCTGATGATGTAAAGGAGAAACCGAGTCGGTTTAGCGATATGAGGTGAGAAGGACAGTTGGTTGTCCATGGTTACGCCATCGGTGACAGATGGTGAGATCTGAAAGTTGTCCAGGGAGATCTTGACATTGGGACTGGGGACGCATCTCCAGGGACATACAGCAGCTCGGTTTTGCTGAGATCAAATTGTAGCTGATGAGCTTTCATCCAGACAGGATGAGATCTGAGCAGGCGTCTGATGGAGGACAGGAGAGGATGAGTTGAGTGTCATCGGCGTAGCAGTGGTATGAAAATGACCTCATTGGGTGTAGATGGATGAGAAGAGAAAAGGACCCAGGAATGAGCCTTGTGGGACACCAGTGGAGATTCTGCATGTGGATCCCGTCCACTTCACCTCACATGACCGTCCTTCCTTCCAGGTGAGAAGCAAACCATTGCCATGCTGTGTCAAGAATTCCAAGACTCATGAAGATTCTTGTGATTGACTTGGTCAAAGGCTGCTGAAAGATCAGGGAGGATGAGGACTGATGACAGTTTGGTTGATCAAGCGACATGGAGCTTCTCAGCAATGACCACAAGGCCATTTTATGAGGAGTGCTCCACTTTGAAGGCATGCTGGTTAGGATCCTGGAGGTTATTCTGGGTGAGTAAACAATGCTTTCAAGGATTTTGGGAAGAAAAGAGAGAAGATATACCAGTCAGTCGTTGATGATGTCTAAGGAATCCAGAGTTCGTTGATTCCGGATGGGAATCTCACTTGCTGTCTTGAATGCAGTTGGTACATGAGCAGAAAGAGGAGATGACGAAGAGGAGGAGGTCTTGTGAGATGGTCTGGAGCAGTGTGGAAAGTATGGGATCCAGTAGACAAGGTAATCTGCAGGATCTCCTGTTGATAGAGAAGAGAAATGTAATCATGAAAGAAGACGGGAGTCCTGAACGTGTAAGTGTAGAAATAGGGGTAGGAGTGAAGGACTCCCAATCTTCTTGTCAAAGAAAGTGTCATCAGAAGTCAGGGAGGATGGTGAAGAAGGAGGCAGTGGATTAAGACCTGAAGATGTTGTAGAGCTTTTGATGATCTTGTCCAAGAGCTTCTAGATCTCTCTTGTAGAAGTTAAGATAAGAACTTGGACAGGAGAAGGCGGTATGAGAGGAGATCAGTATCAGGTTCCTCTACATTCTTTCGGCTACTGTTTAATACTCTCACATCTGACAGCCAAGAGGCAGGACGAGAAGACTTCCTAGGTTTGCAAGGCAGAGGAGATCCATGGAGGGGTTGATAGGGTGCTGGAAGCTACATGGAGTTCTCCTTTCTGTAGCAACATCTCATTCACATGGACTTGTAGAGCTTTAATGCATTAAAAAATCTATGAGGAGATGTTTATATAACATCTACGGAAGGAGTCTCCAGTGCCACAGGAACAGTCAGAAGTAAGCTGTAACTTTTTGCATTTCGTTCTTCAGGACATCTTCAGGACATCTTCAGGACAGAGGAGTTTACACAGAGCAGTTAGTTTCGGTCGTGGTTTCTACGTGTTTATTTATTATTACATTTAATGATATAAATAAATATATACATTTATTAATATGTTTTACGTTTAGTAAATTTTTTTTTGTTAGTATCAAAAGTCATTTTCTTTATTTAATTATATTTTATTTTGCTTTACGGACATTTGTTTCTACTTTTAATTTTAACTAGCTTTAGTTAAACTGGGGCATGCAGGTACGGTTCCCTAATTAGCATATTTATGCATACTTATATCTCTCTGCATGGTTAATGAGGTGAAAGGGGCGGAGACTTTCCGAAGCCATTTTTAGAAATTTCTCAGGCGTTAAAAACATATTCAACGATTTATTATTCAAACGTTTCATTATTTTTAATGGTTCGAATCCGACCTTTAGGGGTTCTTTAACAGGGTTCTCACCTCGGTTCATCCTCTCGCCGTCTGATGTGGAAATTAGGCCTCGTCCGGTCTGTCTCCTCCG
>NC_071257.1:35526758-35544258 GCF_023375685.1 Ictalurus furcatus
TCGAGAAAGAAAGAAAGAAAGAAAGAAAGAAAGAAATAGAATTGAAATGGAAAATAAAAGCAATAGAAAATAAATAAAGCAAACAAGCAATAAATAAAAATAGGAAGTAATGAAAAAACTGAGAAATGAGAAATAACAAATAAACAGATAAACAAGCAAATGAATAAATGAAGAAAGATCAAATAGAAGAGGAAAGAAAGAAAGAAATAGAACACAATGCAAAAGAGAAAAGGGGAATAAAGAGACAAAAGAAAGAACGAAACCACGAAGAAAAGAGAAGCAGAATCGAGACGGAAAATAAAAATATAGAGAAAAATGCCACAAGCAATAAATAAAAAAGGAAGGAAAATAGGAGTTAAAGAAAAACTGAGAAAGGCTGCAAAACAAGCAAATAAACAGATAAACAAGCAAATAAATAAATAAATAAACAAGCAAATAAATAAATAAAGATAAAACACAAGAGGAAAGAAAGAAAGAAAAAGAAAAATGCACAATGCAAAAGAGAAAGGAAGCAAAAAAAAAACCCACACAAAACAAACAAATAAAGAGAAATCAACAAAAAATTATGAAACTGAAGAAAGAAACAAGAAAGAAAAGAGAAACAGAATTAATCCGAAAAGTGACAGAAAAATGCAAACAAACAATAAATACAAAAGGAAGGAACAATAGAAAGTAAAAATGAAAGAAAGAAAGAATTGTAACAAAGCAAAAGAGAAAAGAAAAGGAAAAAATGATTAAATGAAGAAAGAAAGAAGTAAATAAATATAACGTAATATCGAAGAGAATGAAAGAGACTAAGATGAAAGAAAGAAACGTTAAGGAGTGTAGGAAAGAAAGAGAAAAGGAAGAAGACAAAGAACGAAATGCACGCACACACACACACACACACACACACACACACACACACAGACAGACATGCACACACACACACACACACACACACAGACAGACATGCACACACACACACACACACACAGAAACTGGGCGCTATAGATATTAAGGTCTACACACTTTCCCATGATGCTCGGCGTCGGGGAAAACCACGGAGAGGTTTATTATTTGAGTGAAACGCAGTGATGTGATTGGGTAAGACACGCTCGCCGCGCGCTCCAGCTTCATAACCATTAGCAGATTTGTTGGCGCTCCTCGGTCAGGACGGTAAAATGGCCGCCTTCTCCGAGTGTGTAATGGAGCGAACCAAATGATCTGCTTTCATCTCACGTCACTTCTTATTATTTTGGGTAAAGAGTTTTTCTGCCCAAGCCATATGTTTATGTGTACATGTGTGTGTACGTGTGTATTCCCTATTGCCTCCACACACACACACGCACGCACACACACACGCACACACACACACACACACACACACACACACACACACGCACCCTGCAGCTAAGAATAACACAGCAGCTCGTGTGGAACATGGCAGCGCATGTGGTGTGTTTTTATTAAGAGCTCGGGGTGTGTAATGAAAGATCACAGAAGGGTGGGAAAGGGCAGTGTGTGCATGCTCCAACCTTACACATCCACCCTTAAGCAAATATACAAGCCTGGGGCACACACACACACACACACACACACACACACACACACACACATTCACACACTCACATACATGTGCGCTTGATACTTTTATCGGCTGTGGTTACTGTGACTGCACAGACCACAGTTATGTGAGCGTGTGTGTGAGTGTGTGTGTGTGTGTGTGTGTGTGTGTGTGTGTGAGTGTGTGTAATGAGTAATCCGGTGAGATCTCAGCCCCTTCTGTTCTGTTCTGCTTCTTCTTATTTCCTCTTTTTTGAATCCAGTTATTGTTTTTCCATTTTATCGATTCGGTTACATCGTCTGAGCTCAAAGCTCAAAGTTTCACATAAACACAATGTCCTGATCTCACCGATTAATACGAGGAACGGAGAGAGAGAGAGAGAGAGAGAGAGAGAGAGGGAGAGAGAGTGAGAGAGAGAGAGAGTGAGCGAGAGAGAGAGAGAGAGAGTGAGCGAGAGAGAGAGAGAAAGAGAGAGAGACAGAGAGAGAGAGAGAGAGTGAGAGTGAGCGAGAGAGAGAGAGACAGAGAGAGAGACAGAGAGTGAGCGAGAGAGAGAGAGACAGAGAGAGAGACAGAGACAGAGAGAGAGAGAGAGTGAGAGTGAGCGAGAGAGAGAGAGAGAGAGCAAATCCCTCAGGCACTTGTTTGGCTCAAAAGTGTAGAAACTCAGAAAGCAGTGCGGCTCAGTGTAATTTACTTTATTCAGAACAGCAAGAAGAGACGTGACTGTCGAGAGAGGAGGGGAGGGGGGGAGAGAGAGGGAGAGAGAGAAGGGGAGAGAGAGAGAGGGAGATAGAGGGGAGAGAGTGAGAGGGAGAGAGATAGAGGGGAGAGAGAGAGGGAGAGAGAGAGGGGGACAGAGAGGGGGGGGGGGAGAGAGAGGGAGAGAGAGAGGGGGACAGAGAGGGGGGGAGAGAGGGGGGGGAGAGAGGGAGAGAGAGAGGAGGAGAGAGAGAGGGAGATAGAGGGGAGAGAGAGAGGGAAAGAGAGGGAGATAGAGGGGAGAGAGAGAGGGAGATAGAGGGGAGAGAGGGAGCGAGAGGGAGAGAGAGGGGAGAGAGGGAGAGAGAGGGAGAGAGAGAGAGAGGGGAGAGAGGGAGAGAGAGGGAGAGAGAGAGAGAGAGGGGAGAGAGGGAGAGAGAGGGAGAGAGAGGGAGAGAGAGAGAGAGGGGAGAGAGGGAGAGAGAGGGAGAGAGAGAGAGGGAGAGAGAGGGTGATAGAGGGAGAGAGAGGGAGAGGGAGAGAGAGGGAGAGGGGGAGAGAGAGAGGGTGATAGAGGGAGAGAGAGGGAGAGGGAGAGAGAGAGGGAGAGGGAGAGGGAGAGAGGGAGAGGGAGAGAGAGGGAGAGAGAGGGTGATAGAGGGGAGAGGGAGAGAGAGAGAGGGAGAGAGAGGGTGATAGAGGGGAGAGGGAGAGAGAGGGAGAGGGAGAGAGAGGGGAGAGAGGGTGATAGAGGGGAGAAGGAGAGAGAGGGGGAGAGGGGGAGAGAGGGAGAGGGAGAGAGAGGGGAGAGAGGGAGAGAAAAATTAAATGCAATGTAAAAAGAACGCAAAAGAAGAATACAAATAATAAGTGAGTAAAGGAAAGCGAGACCGAGAAATGAAGCAAATAAATAAATAATATGAAATAAAATACAAGAGAAAATGCGAAATAAATACAGAAGAAGAAACAGAAGAAATCAAACAACAAATAAACAATCAAGAGACAAAGAGTGAAACAAACACAAACAAATAAAATTAACAAAGGAGCAAAAGAAGTTAAATAGAAAAGATTTTTTTATGGAGGGACAGAGAAAAATATTCAATCCAACAAATATATAACGAGAAAAGCAGAGGAGAAGAAAGAAAGAAGAAAGAAAGAAAGAAAGAAGAAAGAAAGAAAGAAAGAAAGAAAGAAAGAAAGTGCTGTTTCTTTTTTATATGTTGATGAGCAGAACTGTCCCGACACTGAGAGGTCAGAGCTTCACCAAGAACAGGAAGAGGGAAGTGAACAGGAAGTGGGACATGAACAGGAAGAGGGACATGAACAGGAAGTGAGAAATGGAACAGGAAGAGGGAAGTAAACAGGAAGTGGGACATGAACAGGAAGTGAGAAATGAACAGGAAGCGAGACGTGAACATGAAGTGGGATGGAAACAGAAGTGGGACGGGAACAGGAAGAGGGAAGTGAACAGGAAGTGGGAAGGTGGTGAGGGGTCGCTGGGTCTGTAAGGTGAGTCGGTGTTGCTGAGAGGCGGAACCTGCACACTGACACACTGACAGCTGACTGAAGAAGACCGTTGGACATCTGCTTTGATTCGCTCGAGTAAATTTAAGAGCAAAGCCTCAGCAGAAATCACCTGGAGAACGACGGAGAACGAGCATCACACAGATGAGCTTGGTTTTTAAAGCGCCTGGTGAAAATGCGACTCATCCCGTGGGATCAGTTAAAGATGGGGTTTTTGCCAAAAGCGGGCGCTTACATAATGCTGTAATCTATTCCAACAGTAATGGAGCAGAGAAGAAATACACAGCGGGGTCCAAACGTCTGAGCTCACCACCGAGACCTGCCTTTATTTCATTCTCCTCGGTTATTAGCGAAGAGCTCATTATTCACGTCAGAGGCAGAACCGCGCTTTAGCTGAGCGAGAAACGTGAACCGCGTGACACGCAGATCGATCACAACACCACGCTGTCTTCAGATCCTCAAACCATTACAACATCATGGATATTTCATTCACACTACAACGCTCCGTTCTGATTGGACAGCAGTTATAAGTTATGGTTTCTATAGTAACAGCTCACTCAGAGGGCGGAATTGTTCAAAAATCATTGACATGAGAGGACATGTTTATGTCACGTGTATGGAAGGAGTCTCCAGTGTCAGCGCTCTGCGACAGTCAGAGGTGAAGCCGTAACTTGAAGTTTTCCGCCATCTCCAGGACAGACGGTTACGCTTCTTTGCGGTTCCTGGTGAAGGAACGGCTGTTTACAGCTGCTGTAACGTAAGTGAGAACAGGAACCGACTGGTTTCTCAGACAGCACTAAATGTAAAGCCGAACATTCTGAGATTCCGGGTTCTTAGATTTCTAGGAGGTTCTACACGGAACGGTTACTGATAGGGAAGCACTCTGTTGTAGGGTTTTATACAGAACCTTCGTGTTCCTCCCGAGGAACAAGTGAAGAACCCTTAAAGATACCATGCTCCTGGTCTTGTCTCCATGGTGACCCGTGTGTTCTGTGATGTGCAGGTTCTCCAGGAGGACACAGCGATCCCCGGCAGCGACCTGAACCTGGTGTACCTGAGTTCTCGAGCGGCCGGGTACCGTCCCGTCCTGAAGGTCACCATGACCCAGTCCACCATCCCTTTTAACCTGATGAAGGTGCACCTGATGGTGGCTGTGGTGGGACGCCTCTTCCAGAAGTGGTTCCCCGCAGAACCCAACCTGTCCTACACCTTCATCTGGGACAAGACGGATGCCTACAACCAGCGAGTGTACGGCCTGAGCGAGGCGGTCGGTGAGTCTGGAGGGATATTTATTCATATTTATGTTTATATTTATGTTTATATTCATCATCTGTAAACACTGCAGCTCTCACACATGGCGTGTGAGATTATACGTTTATATTCGTTACTCTAATATACAGCATACTACAACATACTAATATAGATGGGGCTTATTTAGCCACATTTCCTGTTTATTTCAGTTTCATCTACATTTTTAAATAAATAAACAAACAAACAAATGAATAACTTCTTGGAGCAAAAATAATCATTATAAACACTTGTATGATAATCATTCGTTTATTTATTCATTCATTTATTTGTTTTTTGTTTGTTTGTTTATTCTTTGTTATTACTTTATTTATTTATACTTATTTATCTATTTGTTTGCTTGTTCATTAATTTCTTTTTTCTTTCTTTCTTATTTATCCAGCAGCTTGTTTATTTTTTTCATTTATGTAGTCATTCTTTTATGTATTTATTTATTTATGTATTTATTTATTTGATATTTAGGAAAATAGGCGATTTGGTGACATTTTGTCCAATAATTAATCTCTCTAGTTTTAACAAACAAACAAACAAATAAGTGAAAATTAGTCGATTATATTTGGAAGATTAAAACAAAACTTTGAAAATTAATTACCAATACGTTTAATTGTTTGTTTGTTTACATTTCTTTCTTTCTTACTTTTTTATTTATCTCTTTGTTTATTCATTTTTTATTCGATTTTTAGGAAAATAGGCGGTTTAGTGGCATCTCTCCATTTTTAATAAACAAACAAACAAATAAGTGAATTCATTATTTTTGGACAATTAAAACATCACTTTGAAGGTTATTTACAAACGCTTGTTTGTTTGTTTGCTTGTTTGTTTTGTGTATTTAGTGTATGGTTAGTTAGTGTATGGTTCTTATTACTTTTGTTCGCTCTTTTTTTTTTTAAAGCTCCTCGCACACTGCTTTATAACGTATGAAATTTTAAATAAATAAATCAATCAATAATTCTGAAAATAAAAGAGATAAACATTAGATGGATAGACGGACAGAGAAACTGAAACATTTCTTTATGGACGTCTTTTTGTTTTTCTTTTCATTTTTCATTAGTATTCAAGTCGATGTAACTTTTAAGCGTTTTTTTTTTTTTAAAGGTTTCTGGATTTTATTCGCTCTCACATTTAAATACTCGTTTTTATTCCATTTCTCTTCGATTAATTCTTTTATTATTTTTATTTTGTCTTATTTACAGATTCCTTATAAATCGCCCTGATCTCAAGTTAAAATGGTTACACACAGCAAACAAATGAATAAATACTTGATTAATATTTTTTAAAGATTATATTTTTTATATTCTAATAAATAGTAATATAATTTTTTTTTATAATAAAAAAATGTATATTGTTACCCCAGATAATGGAGATTAATGGCACTGTTACGGTGAATTTAATATATTACATACATACGTGTGTGTGTGTGTGTGTGTGTGTGTGTGTAAACAGTATTTTCAGATCGGTTTGAGCTCCATGTTGAGATTTGCACACACGGAATATGACTAAGTGTTGAATAATAAATAAATAATATTCATGTTGTGGAATAAGGTGGACTTTGTGTAGAAGACTGATCGAGTTTGAGAACCGGGTGAAGTGAGAGCACATCCTTCGCTTCCTCCCGGTGTCGCGCAGCCTTTATAATCTGATCAGCCTTTATAATCTGATCAGCGTTGTCACGGTGATAAACAGCCGCTCCGTGTTTCCCACCTGGCGTCGCCCTACACCTGCGGTGGATAATAAACGTAACGTGACGTGAGGAGACCTTACACAGGCGAAGTGCTTACACACAACATCCAGCATGCAAATCAGCGCTCTTATCTCTCCATCCCGGTCCGGTTTCTTGCTGACGGAGTTGTATAGCGTGTGTATGATTAGCGGACGTAGCGAAACGTACACGTCCATCTCTCCGGGTTGGAAAGGTCACGTGTGTGTTTTTCTGGCTTTATGCTGGAGATAATGGTGAGGAGGACACACGGGTGGCGTTATTCTGGTCCAGGACATGTGGCAGACGAGCAAATCTTTCCAGATTGCTCCAGATCATTCCAGATCGCCACAGATCGCTCCAGGTCACTGCAGATCCCTCCAGATCGCTCCAAATCACTGCAGATTGCTCCAGATCGCTGCAGATCCCTCCAGATCACTCCAGATCACTGCAGATCACTCCAGATCGCTCCAGATAACTGCAGATCGCTCCAGATCACTGCAGATCACTCCAGATCATTCCAGATCATTCCAGATCACTCCAGATCACTGTAGATCACTCCAGATCACTGCAGATCACTCCAAATCATTCCAGATCACTTCAGATCACTGCAGATCACTCCAGATCGCTCCAGATAACTGCATATCGTTCCAGATCACTGCAGATCACTCCAGATCACTTCTGATCGCTCCAGATAACTGCATATCGTTCCAGATCACTGCAGATCACTGTAGATCGCTCCAGATCACTGCAGATCACTCCAGATTGCGCCAGATCACCCCAGATCACTCCAGATCGTTCCAGATCACTCCAAGATCACTCCAGATCACTCCAGATACACTCTAGATCATTCCAGATCACTCCAGATCACTGCAGATCATTCCAGATCACTTCAGATCGCTCCAGATAACTGCATATCGTTCCAGATCACTGCAGATCACTCCAGATCACTGTAGATCGCTCCAGATCACTGCAGATCACTCCAGATTGTGCCAGATCACCCCAGATCACTCCAGATCGTTCCAGATCACTCCAGATCACTCCAGATCGCTCCAGATACACTCTAGATCATTCCAGATCACTCCAGATCACTGCAGATCATTCCAGATCATTCCAGATCAATGCAGATCACTCCAGATCGCTCCAGATCACTCCAGATAACTGCAGATCACTCCAGATCACCGCAGATCGCTCCAGGTCACTCCAGATCGCTTCAGATCACTCCAGATCACTCCAGATCGCTCCAGATCATTCCAGATCACTGCAGATCACCCCAGATTACTCCAGATCACTCCAGATCACTGTAGATCACTCCAGATCACCCCAGATCGCTCCAGATCACTCCAGATCACTCCAGATAACTGCAGATCACTCCAGATCACCGCAGATCGCTCCAGGTCACTCCAGATCGCTTCAGATCACTCCAGATCACTCCAGATCGCTCCAGATCACTCCAGATCACCACAGATCACTCAACTCAGTCCACCGCTGAGAAATAACTTCCTCAACTACTGTATATTACAGTTCTCAAGTAACCCCGTGTTTTTATTCCAGTACAGGAACACGTAACGTATGTACGGTATATGATGCGTGAACCAAGTCTTCTACAAAATCTGAAATAGTAAAAAAATAATAATAATTGCATAACACCACGGAGTAAAGCTAAAAAAAGGAAAGTCCGATTAAAAAAGGATTTAAAAAAGTAATTAAACAAACGAGTGAATAAATATATTTTAACAAACTAATATCAAATATAATATACAGAGTCATATCAAATATTAATGAAAAATCCAACTCAAAAAAGAATGTATAAAACTGTCCTTCTATCTGTCTGTCTATCTATATGTTTGTCTGTCTGTCTGTCTATCTGTCTGTTTGTCTATCTATCTGTCTGTCTGTCTATCTAACTGCCTGTCTATCTATCTGTCTGTCTTAAACAAACAAACAAATAACTAAGTAAATGAATATATAATTAAATATATAATAAAGATATTAGTATGTAACAATTCATAGGACTATACATTCATTAGTCTGCCTATCTATCTATCTATCTATCTATCTATCTAGAGATCAGGTAGATATATTATTTAATAAATATGGGGTAGGAATTCTACAGATAAATGTAAAGTCCCACAAAAATAGAAAGAAAAGAATTAGAAAATTAAAACTGTATAAATCATGGCTATACCAAATTCATTCATTCAGTCAGAGTGTTTTGTATTCTTTAGATCTGCTTTTTATTTTCTGTTTGTTTGTTTGTTTGTTAGAAATTCATTAGAATGTGGCTATAGCAACCATTTTCATTCATAATAATAATAATAATAATAATAATAATAATAATAATAATCAGAAGAAGAGGAAGAAGAAGAAGAGATAATAATACAGATTTGCTTATAATAATGTATTATAACTGTATTATAATAATACAGTTTATACATATTCTAATGACATATTTTTATTAATAACTATTGAAACTGGTCTAGAAATAATGATTGATAGATCTCACAGCGTGGGATTGTTTTATGACTTGAGTGTGAGTTTTATTTTTATTTAGAAAAGTGTTTAAATGTATCTATTTATCTGATTAATTAAATCCCTGAATCTCTCCTTCTCTCCCTCTGTGTGTGTGTGTCTCTGTGTGTGTGTGTGTGTGTGTCTGTGTGTGTCTGTGTGTGTGTGCGTTGTGCGTGTTTTGTGTGCGTGTGTGTGTGTGTGTGTGTGTTTGTGTGTGCGTGTTTGTGTGTGTGTCTGTGTGTGCGTGCGTGCGTGTGTGCATGTGTGTGTGTGTGCGTGTGTGTGTGTGTTTAGTGTCGGTGGGGTTCGAGTATGAGTCGTGTTTGGATCTGATCCTGTGGGAGAAGAGGACCGCCGTCCTTCAGGGTTACGAGCTCGACGCCTCCAACATGGGCGGCTGGACACTGGACAAACACCACGTGCTGGACGTCCAGAACGGTGAGGACACACCCTGTACACTTCTGGATTCTGATTGGTCAGAACGTGTCGATTAATCAGTAGTGAGAGAAATAAAACACCACACTTCCTCACACACACACACACACACACACACACACACACACACTTTAACCACTAATGAGTCAATTCTATAGTGAAAAATATAAACAATTAAGAGTTTTGGATGTTCTCTAAAATAAAACAAAGTCAGCATCATGATTTGTCGCCTCATACAGACGTGTGTGTGTGTGTGTGTGTGTGTGTGTGTGTGTAAAAGGCCAGCAGGTTTATTGCATTTTCCTCAGTGCTTTAGCTTTCAGCTCCTAAGCTCTTTCTTTTCCTTTTTTTTTTTTTTTTTTTCGTTCTCAGAGGAATTCATCGCCGCTTTAATCTCACGAACCAGTGACACCTTTTGTGACCTATGACCTTTGGCCACCTTCATCTTTTTCTAAACCTTTCTCCAATTCCCCATCACTGACCTAAATATAGGATCTCGGGAGAGTGAGGCTCAGGTGTGTGTTTACAACCTGGCACACACAGTGATTCGTTTGACTTTTTTGACAGTATAACTAAATAAAAATACGTTCCTATCGGCTACAGTCGCTGAGGACGATAATAAAATATCGAATTAACTGATTTCTAAACATAAATTTAAATGTGTAATAAGGAGATTTTACAAAACTTCTTAAGCTTGGCAACTTTGCATGACTGAATAACAAACTAGAACTAAATATTACAATCTTATTCAAACTAGAACTAAATATTTAAATCTTACTCAAACTACAACTAAATATTTAAATCTTACTCAAACTACAACTAAATATTTAAATCTTACTCAAACTACAAGTAAATATTTAAATCTTATTCAAACTACAACTAATTATTTAAATCTTACTCAAACTAGAAGTAAATATTTAAATCTTACTCAAACTACAACTAAATATTACAATCTTACTCAAACTACAACTAATTATTTAAATCTTACTCAAACTACAACTAAATATTTAAATCTTACTCAAACTACAACTAAATATTACAATCTTACTCAAACTACAACTAATTATTTAAATCTTACTCAAACTACAACTAAATATTACAATCTTATTCCAACTAGAACTAAATATTTAAATCTTACTCAAACTACAACTAAATATTACAATCTTACTCAAACTACAACTAAATATTACAATCTTACTCAAACTACAACTAAATATTACAATCTTATTCCAACTAGAACTAAATATTTAAATCTTACTCAAACTACAACTAAATATTACAATCTTACTCAAACTACAACTAAATATTACAATCTTATTCCAACTAGAACTAAATATTTAAATCTTACTCAAACTACAACTAATTATTCCAATCTTATTCCAACTAGAAGTAAATATTTAAATCTTACTCAAACTACAACTAAATATTTAAATCTTACTCAAACTACAACTAATTATTACAATCTTACTCAAACTACAACTAAATATTTAAATCTTATTCAAACTACAACTAATTATTACAATCTTATTCCAACTAGAAGTAAATATTTAAATCTTACTCAAACTACAACTAATTATTACAATCTTACTCAAACTACAACTAAATATTTAAATCTTATTCAAACTACAACTAAATATTTAAATCTTACTCAAACTACAACTAATTATTTAAATCTTACTCAAACTACAACTAAATATTTAAATCTTACTCAAACTACAACTAAATATTACAATCTTACTCAAACTACAACTAATTATTTAAATCTTACTCAAACTACAACTAAATATTACAATCTTATTCCAACTAGAACTAAATATTTAAATCTTACTCAAACTACAACTAAATATTACAATCTTACTCAAACTACAACTAAATATTACAATCTTACTCAAACTACAACTAAATATTACAATCTTATTCCAACTAGAACTAAATATTTAAATCTTACTCAAACTACAACTAAATATTACAATCTTACTCAAACTACAACTAAATATTACAATCTTATTCCAACTAGAACTAAATATTTAAATCTTACTCAAACTACAACTAATTATTCCAATCTTATTCCAACTAGAAGTAAATATTTAAATCTTACTCAAACTACAACTAAATATTTAAATCTTACTCAAACTACAACTAATTATTACAATCTTACTCAAACTACAACTAAATATTTAAATCTTATTCAAACTACAACTAATTATTACAATCTTATTCCAACTAGAAGTAAATATTTAAATCTTACTCAAACTACAACTAATTATTACAATCTTACTCAAACTACAACTAAATATTTAAATCTTATTCAAACTACAACTAAATATTTAAATCTTACTCAAACTACAACTAAATATTTAAATCTTACTCAAACTACAACTAAATATTTAAATCTTACTCAAACTACAACTAAATATTACAATCTTACTCAAACTACAACTAAATATTTAAATCTTACTCAAACTACAACTAAATATTTAAATCTTACTCAAACTACAACTAAATATTTAAATCTTACTCAAACTACAACTAAATATTTAAATCTTACTCAAACTACAACTAAATATTACAATCTTATTCCAACTAGAACTAAATATTTAAATCTTACTCAAACTACAACTAAATATTACAATCTTACTCAAACTACAACTAAATATTACAATCTTACTCAAACTACAACTAAATATTACAATCTTATTCCAACTAGAACTAAATATTTAAATCTTACTCAAACTACAACTAATTATTCCAATCTTATTCCAACTAGAAGTAAATATTTAAATCTTACTCAAACTACAACTAAATATTTAAATCTTACTCAAACTACAACTAATTATTACAATCTTACTCAAACTACAACTAAATATTTAAATCTTATTCAAACTACAACTAATTATTACAATCTTATTCCAACTAGAAGTAAATATTTAAATCTTACTCAAACTACAACTAAATATTTAAATCTTACTCAAACTACAACTAAATATTTAAATCTTATTCAAACTACAACTAATTATTACAATCTTATTCCAACTAGAAGTAAATATTTAAATCTTACTCAAACTACAACTAAATATTTAAATCTTATTCAAACTACAACTAATTATTACAATCTTATTCCAACTAGAAGTAAATATTTAAATCTTACTCAAACTACAACTAAATATTTAAATCTTACTCAAACTACAACTAATTATTACAATCTTACTCAAACTACAACTAAATATTTAAATCTTACTCAAACTACAACTAAATATTTAAATCTTACTCAAACTACAACTAAATATTTAAATCTTACTCAAACTACAACTAAATATTTAAATCTTACTCAAACTACAACTAAATATTACAATCTTACTCAAACTACAACTAAATATTTAAATCTTACTCAAACTACAACTAAATATTTAAATCTTACTCAAACTACAACTAAATATTACAATCTTATTCCAACTAGAACTAAATATTTAAATCTTACTCAAACTACAACTAAATATTACAATCTTACTCAAACTACAACTAAATATTACAATCTTACTCAAACTACAACTAAATATTACAATCTTATTCCAACTAGAACTAAATATTTAAATCTTACTCAAACTACAACTAATTATTCCAATCTTATTCCAACTAGAAGTAAATATTTAAATCTTACTCAAACTACAACTAAATATTTAAATCTTACTCAAACTACAACTAAATATTTAAATCTTACTCAAACTACAACTAATTATTACAATCTTACTCAAACTACAACTAAATATTTAAATCTTATTCAAACTACAACTAATTATTACAATCTTATTCCAACTAGAAGTAAATATTTAAATCTTACTCAAACTACAACTAAATATTTAAATCTTACTCAAACTACAACTAATTATTACAATCTTACTCAAACTACAACTAAATATTTAAATCTTACTCAAACTACAACTAAATATTTAAATCTTACTCAAACTACAACTAAATATTTAAATCTTACTCAAACTACAACTAAATATTTAAATCTTACTCAAACTACAACTAAATATTACAATCTTACTCAAACTACAACTAAATATTTAAATCTTACTCAAACTACAACTAAATATTTAAATCTTACTCAAACTACAACTAAATATTACAATCTTATTCCAACTAGAACTAAATATTTAAATCTTACTCAAACTACAACTAAATATTACAATGTTACTCAAACTACAACTAAATATTACAATCTTACTCAAACTACAACTAAATATTACAATCTTATTCCAACTAGAACTAAATATTTAAATCTTACTCAAACTACAACTAATTATTCCAATCTTATTCCAACTAGAAGTAAATATTTAAATCTTACTCAAACTACAACTAAATATTTAAATCTTACTCAAACTACAACTAATTATTACAATCTTACTCAAACTACAACTAAATATTTAAATCTTATTCAAACTACAACTAATTATTACAATCTTATTCCAACTAGAAGTAAATATTTAAATCTTACTCAAACTACAACTAAATATTTAAATCTTACTCAAACTACAACTAAATATTTAAATCTTATTCAAACTACAACTAATTATTACAATCTTATTCCAACTAGAAGTAAATATTTAAATCTTACTCAAACTACAACTAAATATTTAAATCTTATTCAAACTACAACTAATTATTACAATCTTATTCCAACTAGAAGTAAATATTTAAATCTTACTCAAACTACAACTAAATATTTAAATCTTACTCAAACTACAACTAAATATTACAATCTTACTCAAACTACAAGTAAATATTTAAATCTTACTCAAACTACAACTAAATATTTAAATCTTATTCAAACTACAACTAAATATTTAAATCTTACTCAAACTACAACTAAATATTACAATCTTACTCAAACTACAACTAAATATTTAAATCTTACTCAAACTACAACTAAATATTTAAATCTTACTCAAACTACAAGTAAATATTTAAATCTTACTCAAACTACAAGTAATTATTTAAATCTTACTCAAACTACAACTAAATATTTAAATCTTACTCAAACTACAACTAAATATTTAAATCTTACTCAAACTACAACTAAATATTACAATCTTATTCCAACTAGAACTAAATATTACAATCTTACTCAAACTACAACTAAATATTACAATCTTATTCCAACTAGAAGTAAATATTTAAATCTTACTCAGACTAGAAGTAAATATTACAATCTCGAGTTGTTTGTTTTTGGTCCTGAAGGTTTATTTTATTTTATTTTATTTTATTTGTTGTAGACTTTAATGTCTGGCTGAAGCGGGAGTCTGTTTGAAAGTCGTCTCTCCGGCGTTGCAGAAATTCATCAGAGAATGTTGAGCGTTGAAGTTTTCCTGTAAAAGTTGTCGTGCGATATCGGAGTAATCACTAACTCAGGATGAGTGAAGCCCTTTTTGCTTTTTCTGATATATTTTTTAAACGTACGCGAGGGACTCACACAGCACTTTTCACAGTTTAAATTGTTTCCTCGCTGCGTATTGCTGAGCTCCCTTTATCTCTACAAACAATAATCTCATTTCGTCGTAAAACCCAGAGCGAGATGTGTGACCACACATCAGCCAGAATCTGATGACTGGCTTCTTTTTTTCTGTTTTTTTTTTGCTTTAAAGTTTCAGAGTTATTTAAACAGACATCGCACTGGTTATATTTAAAAAAAGAGAAGAGAAAAAAGATGTCTTTCCCGGACGTTGGCGGGACGTCAGGATTTCAGCCAAACTGTTTTCAGAACGTAGAAAAACCAAAAGATGTAAACACGGACCTAAAAAGAGTCATGAGTGGCAGACAGGAGGAGATTCGGAATTAAAAACCGACGCCAAAGTAAACAGAGCGATGGAGCCGGCAATTCTGAAAATGATAGACGAGAGGAGCGGAGTGGAGACGGACAGAGACGGATAATCGATAAACAAACAGAGGTCAAACTGACTAAACTGAACCGTCAGAGCACACGGCTCTCACAGGAAGCGCTGGACTGAGGCGAGGGAGGGGTGTAACTCTTTAATGCATGCTCGGTTCATTCTTCTCCGATGTTTTGAAAGGCAAGAACACAAAACCAGCGTTTTCCTCTTTAACTGGAAAAAAGTGGGTTTTAACTTGTCAGCTTAACCATGTCACATGACCAGGAAGTGCCGCTTTTCTGCAGTCACATGACACGGTGAAGGTCTTCATCAGGGGGCTGACAAGATGGGATTCATTTTTCAGTATTTAGGCGACACTGCATGAAGGAAACAATGTAAACACTATCCGAGATAAGTTAGCATTTATTTCTTGTCATTTAAAGGAGTTTATATATTTGCAGTATTCTGTTGAACGGTGAAATGTAATCGTTGCCGTACGGCAGCATCCTGCGATAAAGGAACCGTGGTACGTGCGTTCATGAGCTGAAACAGGCGGACGCGGCAGACACCACTCTCGGCTCTCGGCTCTCTGAAGAGGGCTCGTACAAGGTGCGTGAAGTGCTTCAGTTTGTCTTTTTGAAATGTAAGTACCGGAAAACCTTGAAAATAGTTTTATATCCAGCGGAGCTTTAAAAGTGCTCGAGTTATAAAAAAGGTCAGTAAATAAGGAATCACTGAATAACTTTAAAGTCTTTAGTTCTGATAGAACACGAACACAATCCTTTCACTTAAAATATGACTCCCCGCTGTGCTCTCTCTCTCTCTCTCTCTCTCTCTCTCTCTCTCTCACTCTCTCCTTCTCTCTCCTTCTTTCTCCCACTCTGTCTGTTGCTCTCTCTCTATAACTCTCTTTCACTCTCTCTCTCTATAACTCTCTTTCACTCTCTCTCTCTCTATATAACTCTCTTTCACTCTCTCTCTCTATAACTCTCTTTCACTCTCTCTCTATATAACTCTCTTTCACTCTCTCTCTCTATAACTCTCTTTCACTCTCTCTCTCTCTATATAACTCTCTTTCACTCTCTCTCTCTCTATAACTCTCTTTCACTCTCTCTCTCTCTATAACTCTCTTTCACTCTCTCTCTCTCTATAACTCTCTTTCACTCTCTCTCTCTCTCTATAACTCTCTTTCACTCTCTCTCTCTCTCTCTCTATAACTCTCTTTCACTCTCTCTCTCTCTATATAACTCTCTTTCACTCTCTCTCTCTCTCTCTCTATAACTCTCTTTCACTCTCTCTCTCTCTCTATAACTCTCTTTCACTCTCTCTCTCTCTCTATAACTCTCTTTCACTCTCTCTCTCTCTCTCTCTATAACTCTCTTTCACTCTCTCTCTCTCTCTATAACTCTCTTTCACTCTCTCTCTCTCTATAACTCTCTTTCACTCTCTCTCTCTCTATATAACTCTCTTTCACTCTCTCTCTCTATAACTCTCTTTCACTCTCTCTCTATATAACTCTCTTTCACTCTCTCTCTCTATAACTCTCTTTCACTCTCTCTCTCTCTATATAACTCTCTTTCACTCTCTCTCTCTCTATAACTCTCTTTCACTCTCTCTCTCTCTATAACTCTCTTTCACTCTCTCTCTCTATAACTCTCTTTCACTCTCTCTCTCTCTCTATAACTCTCTTTCACTCTCTCTCTCTCTCTCTCTATAACTCTCTTTCACTCTCTCTCTCTCTATATAACTCTCTTTCACTCTCTCTCTCTCTCTCTCTATAACTCTCTTTCACTCTCTCTCTCTCTCTATAACTCTCTTTCACTCTCTCTCTCTCTCTATAACTCTCTTTCACTCTCTCTCTCTCTCTCTCTATAACTCTCTTTCACTCTCTCTCTCTCTCTATAA
>NC_071257.1:35546758-35556758 GCF_023375685.1 Ictalurus furcatus
CCGCGCCTTATTTTTAAATGTTACGTTTTAAGAGAAAGAATTAAACGGATGCTTCACCCAGAACATGTTTGGATGTCGTTCTTGAATGTATTTTGAGAGATTAAATCCATTCACATGCTTTTTATTTATAACTGTAAGTCCTTTCTAGGAGATCTCACTTCTACATGTTTACCAGGTGGCAAAAAAACTCATCCGATTGAAATCTCATACATTTTGTGTTATTTTTGACGATATGATACGTTCCACTGTTGCGCTTTGTTGCCATACGGCAACGACTTACCAACTAACCCCCCTACAAATATAGCACATTTTTAAAATATATTTTCATGACTTGGAACTATTTATATATTCAGAATGGATAAAAACCTTTTCTGATGTAAATGTATGCAGTAGAGGGTTAAAGCGTGGGTCGGGAATGTGGATCAGTTTCTGTTCAGTCTGATTTCCCCGTCACCTGATACTTCCTTCGTGAAGTCTTCGTCATCCGCAGATTAACGGAAAGCCTCCTCCAGATTCCGAAAGAGGTTCGGACGATAAATCGGATTGTTCGGTATCGTATCGTAACAGACTCGGTGGTGTCATCGAGTCATGAAGAATGAAGGATTATGGGTTGAAATCATATCGTGTGGAAGCCTGAGGTTTACACCCACATTTGTGGAAGGAGTCTCCAGTGTCAGCGCTTCAGAACAGCCAGAGGTAAAGCTGTAACCTTAACTTCAACAGCTGGAACGACCGGTTACAGCTGCTGTAACACGAGCAAAAACAGAAACTAACGTGTTTCCGGTATGTTCCACAGCAGTACATGTAACTAAAAATGGATAAAAAGCATGACGTAGTTATGAGTTAGGAAACGTTATGAAAAAAAAAAACCTCCCCACATGCAGTTTTTCATATATGTTCTTATTTCCACACCGACACTGCGTCCTCCATGCTCGTCGTTTTTAATTACCAACAGAGCTGCAACCTGATTGGTCGTCTAATTGAAAAAAAAATTTTTTTAAAAAACCCAGCCCCCCTTTCTGATTGGCCGGTAGCCACTTCCTGTACGATTACAGATCAAATATACAGTGAGGGTCGAGGAGTGACGGATAATAGACGCTCACAGACTCACCTCCACCGTTTATATCACACAAACACATGTTTAGTCACAGTGTGACAGTCTGCACTTCTGAACTAATTAATGTCGTTTCCACCCATCTGATGTTTATGCAAATTATTATGCAAATGAGCGTACAGGAAGACGCGAGGAATTAAAAAAAGGACACGCTCGGTCTGTCTTTCCTTACTCTGTCTTACAGAGAGTTGAAACAGCACTCACACTGACCCTCACACACTTCTCCTCTCACATTACACACACACACACACACACACCTTTATTTATCTCTGTCACACAGTGTAAGTGTGTGTGTGTGTATGAGGTCATGCGTCTTCTCAGATCTCATTGAGGCACGGTGGAGTGTGTAACGCTGTCTGATACGAAGCGTCACTGCCTTTAGGGCTCACCTGCACTCTAACCCTTAATCCTCCCTCTCTCTCTCTCTCTCTCTCTCTCTCTCTCTCTCTCACCTCCTGCTTCCTTTCATCTCCCCTTATCAGCTGTGGTCAGAGCACAAGCACTTCACATTCACTGCCCAGAGAGAGAGAGAGAGAGAGAGAGAGAGAGAGAGAAAGAATGCATGAAAAAAGGAAAGGAAACAGTTATTTTAGGGGAAGAGAAGAAGAGAGAGAATAAAAGAGAGAGAAAGATGGTGCCAGTTTGTAGCAGTTTTCTTTATATGACAACATTTATACAGACTGCTGCCCCCTTCTGGTGAGGAGAATTATTTCCTACATAAGGCTGCGAGTGGTGATTATTCCACGTCGGTTGTCACTCGTTCTTCAGTGTCAGATCCGAGAGGGGAAGACAAAAAAAGAGAGGGAGAAGGAGAGACATGTGATGAGAGAGAGAGAGAGCGAGAGAGAGAGAGAGAGAGAGAGAGAGTAATCGTCCGCATGAAATATTTATCATATAAAACTCAGCAGAGACAGTGGGAGATTAAATTACATTGATTTTGGTATAATATTCAATGACCGCTACACACACACACACACACACACACACACACACACACACGCTCGCAGAGCTTGTATAAGATTTATGACAGCGTTTCAGTGAAATCCACACACTCACCTAAGGAGCTCTTTATAATTCGCCCCAATAATCTGATGTAACTGATTTCAGGCGTGAAAGAAGCCATACATCATCCGCAACTCCCCAAACTTACTGTATACACCTATAAAATACAGATACGTACAGCCTGCTCACGGGGAAATCATAATACATAATCAGATCTGCACACACACACACACACACACACACACACACACACACACACACAGGACGTGTGGGAAACTGCTGAAGGACACATTTACGTTTCAGCGCCGTAGAACACAAACACAAATAAGGCGTACGTTAGCGGCGTTTTCTTCCTTGGCCTGTTTGTTTGTTTGTTTGTTTTTTAAAAGGGGGCGGAGCTTGAGTGAACAAGCTGTAAGAAATGCAGTCCGAGGTCTCACAGCGCTGATTAATCCTTGACGTTAACGCGCCCGTTCTAATACGCTATCGTTTCTATAGTGAAGGCTCGTTCTCGGGGCCGGTGCACGGAAACGGATCCCGATTTAAAGATGAACGGAAGGAGTCTCCCGTGTCCGAGGTGCGGCTCTCATTTCACGCTAGCAGCAGTTTCTTGCTGAGTTCCAGAAGAAGTTACAGCGCCACCTCTGACTGTTCCGACGCGCTACCACGGGAGACTCCTTCCGGTCATGCTCCGTAAACGTCTCCTTGCTTTAAGGAAACATCACCGTATCGACGGTGTTTTTTCACCCGTTTATTATCAGCGGAGCGTGAACCGTATAGCTGTTGCTATAGAAACGGTAACGTATCAGAATAGAAACATGCGCTACTGTCAGAGCTGCTGTTCCGGAGAATTCATCAGCACCTGCTGCGTTATATTTAAATATAACGATATACGTGCTTCCAAACAACGCTCGTGTGTGTGTGTGTGTGTGTGTGTGTGTGTGTGTGTGTGTGCACTCCTTAACGAGTCTCGGATTGAAGTGAAGGTCATGTTTTTCTCTCCTTGCTCATATTGCTATCTCAGCAAGCTTCCTGCTGCGAATTCGTCTTTGTTAGTGCAGACTAAGACAAGTTCAGAATCCTCTCTCTCTCTCTCTCTCTCTCTCTCGTCCTCACTCTGTCCATCCCTCCATCCATCCCTCACTCGTCCGGCCGATCTGTTGTTCGATGGGCTAATCGATGGCGAGCAGTGGGATTTGTTATTGAGATTTATGGCGACGTTGAGGCCGCGGCGCTCAGAGATGGCCGCATTGATCTCGGCCCGTAATTAACTCGCCCGGATTCCACCATGTTGCGCGACGTGAATAATTTAGCGCTCGCAGCGTGAGGTCGCGCTTTGAAGTTCCGCTTTGAAGCAACGCCCGTCTATCTATCCTTCACTCCCTCCCCGCTTTCAAAGCAACTCCCCTCCCAGAGCTCGAAAAAAATGGCACCCATCTTCCAGAGAGTTTCCCACCGCAAATTGAAGACTTCAAAGTGACGGCAGAGTGCGCGTGTGCGCGTGTGTGCGCGTGTGCGTGCGTGCGATAGAAGATTTCTTCTTATAAGTCACTAACAAGTCGGTGAGAAAATAAGACCCGTTAACGTTACCACGTCATATAAAAATCAGAAAAGCGGCCACGGGGACTTTCGTGACTTTCCGGACGGCGTTCTGAACACGCTAGTCGTCAGCACACACGGTTAGCGCTCCACGTTTATCACAGTTTTAAATAACACAACGCTGAAGACGCACTTCCGGCGTATATTGTACGACAGATATAGTGTACGCTACACGTAGGGCGCGTCTCAATCAGCTGTCTACTTCAGCAGTCAGGGCGCTGGTCGGAGAGGCGGACGTTTTAATCGCCGTCTCGATCGATCGCTAAATCCTCCCTAAAAACGTTCGCGCCCTGAAAAATCCCACGATGCACCGCAAAAACCAGGGAGCATCGACGCTCACTGCGTTCCCTTACTGGAAACGATGACGTCGTGTTTTCCCGAACTCTCAGCCGTCTTCGACGTGACTACAGATGTAAGTAGCTCGTTATCGTTGCTCTCGAATGATTACTTACGTTAGAGATTTGAACTTTATTCGACGGTAACGACTCAGAAATGCACTAGCTCGCCAACGATCCTGCTCAAGCACCACGACAGAAACGCGGCTGATGTCAGCGGTGACGTTTGACGACGCGAGGACGTAGTCACGTGGAGCACGTGCGACTCATTCCGAGTAACACCACGTTACTATGGTACTAAAATGCTGTATGACGTTAAAAAAAGGTTTAATAGCTAATGATCTATGTAGCATTAAGACACGCGATTAGCGCTCTGTGTTAGCAGCGCTTTGTTTACTTTTTTAACAAGAAAATGAATTCTATGACGAACGAATTCTCCTTCGGCACTTTACTGACGTATCGTTTCTGCTTCACCCGACGCTAGCTGAAAATGAACACTTTATCCTGTAGTCAGTAACGTTTCCATGGTAACGCTTCACATCTCCATCACTTGTGCTCGTTCTAAACAAATCTGTTGCGTTGGTGTATGTTTTAATTGTATTATTTTAAAATGAAAATGTATTCATTTAAAAAAAAAAAAATTCTAATCAAAGAGGCAAAGTGTAAAAAGTTCAACGGGAGTTGCGAGGAATTGAATAAACACGTAAGAAAAGTTACAAATGCTAGTTCCGCCCCAAACCCCGCCCCCTAACCTAAAACACAGACTCTAAATAACGGTTATATAACGTGATATATGGGTTTTAATGTCCCAAAATTTGAAATGAGATATATATATATATATATATATCTTTATTTATCATTCTATAAAATGAAATCACGTCTTTCACGTGTGCGAAGGTTAATGAGGGACTGAACGGTATTTCGCTCAGACGGACGAACGCTAGATGAATAAGTGTAAAACTCTACACGGGACTTGGTCTCGGTGGGAAACCCGACTCGTTCTGGAAATCATTCGCAGCAGCGAGTGTTAATGTTTCTGACGTGCGGGAAGACGGATGTTCAATAAACAGCGATGCGTTTATCACAGACCTGCTCGCAGATCCGGACACGCAAACGTGTTGTTTTTATTCGCTCGATATTTCCTCCTCCTTCCCGATTCCTCACGGCACTTGGTAAAGAACTGGCGATGGTTCCTCTGACCTTCCCCTCTCTCGCTCGCCCTCTCGCTCTCGATCTCGCTCACATTAAATAAAGATCAAAACCGGCCAGAACTCCACACCTTGTGTTGTTTTTCAGAGACCCCCGCACGTCTCGCCTGTCAGAGCCACGTCACTCACGTCAGCTTCGAGCTGCTGCGAGGCGTGTTTTCTCCGCGTCCACGATGGATGCGTTACATCGTCATTATCCGTTTTAGTCTTAATTACTGTTTTGCCGGCGCGTGGGTTGTTGCTTTCTGACAGGTTTTTGTGTGCGTGTGAAGGAAGCCACGCTTTTGGTGTGTTTTGTTTTGAGAAAGAGGCTCGGCGTTCAGCAGCGTCTCCTCTCCTCTCTTCTCTTCTCTTCTCTTCTCCTCTCTTCTCCTCTCTTCTCTTCTCCTCTCTTCTCTTCTCTTCTCTTCTCCTCTCCTCTCGTCTCCTCTCTTCTCCTCTCTTCTCCTCTCCTCTCTTCTCTTCTCCTCTCCTTTCCTTTACTCTCTTCTCCTCTCCTCTCTTCTCCTCTCTTCTCCTCTCCTTTCCTTTACTCTCTTCTCTTCTCCTCTCTTCTCCTCTCTTCTCCTCTCTTCTCTTCTCCTCTCCTCTCCTCTCTTCTCCTCTCTTCTCCTCTCCTTTCCTTTACTCTCTTCTCTTCTCCTCTCTTCTCCTCTCTTCTCCTCTCTTCTCTTCTCCTCTACTCTCCTCTACTCTCCTCTCCTCGCTTCTCCTCTCTTCTCCTTTCCTCTCCTCTCTTCTCCTCTCTTCTCCTTTCCTTTACTCTCTTCTCCTCTCCTCGCTTCTCCTCTCTTCTCCTCTCTTCTCTTCTCTTCTCTTCTCTTCTCTTCTCTTCTCCTCTCCTCTCTTCTCTTCTCCTCTCTTCTCCTCTCTCCTCTCTTCTCCTCTCCTCTCCTCTCCTCTCTTCTCTTCTCCTCTCCTCTCCTCTCCTCTCTTCTCTTCTCCTCTCCTCTCCTCTCTTCTCTTCTCTTCTCCTCTCCTCTCTCCTCTCTTCTCCTCTCCTCTCCTCTCTTCTCCTCTCCTCTCCTCTCTTCTCTTCTCCTCTCCTCTCCTCTCTTCTCCTCTCCTCTCCTCTCTTCTCTTCTCCTCTCCTCTCCTCTCTTCTCCTCTACTCTCCTCTCTTCTCTTCTCCTCTCTTCTCCTCTCCTCTCCTCTCTTCTCCTCTCCTCTCCTCTCTTCTCCTCTACTCTCCTCTCTTCTCCTCTCCTCTCTCCTCTCTTCTCCTCTCTTCTCTTCTCTTCTCCTCTCTTCTCCTCTCCTCTCTTCTCCTCTCTTCTCTTCTCCTCTCCTCTCTTCTCCTCTCCTCTCTTCTCTTCTCTTCTCCTCTCTTCTCTTCTCTTCTCTTCTCCTCTCCTCTCCTCTCTTCTCCTCTCCTCTCCTCTCTTCTCTTCTCCTCTCCTCTCTGCGCTTCTCTTCTCCTCTCCTCTCGTCTCTTCTCCTCTCCTCTCATCTCTTCTCCTCTCCTCTCTTCTCTTCTCCTCGCTTCTCCTCTCCTCTCTTCTCCTCTCCTCTCCTCTCTTCGCTTCTCTTCTCCTCTCTTCTTTTCTCCTCTCTTCTCCTCTACTCTCCTCTCCTCGCTTCTCCTCTCTTCTCCTCTCCTCTCTTCTCTTCTCCTCTCTTCTCCTCTCCTCTCTTCTCCTTTCCTCTCCTCTCTTCTCCTTTCCTCTCCTCTCTTCTCCTCTCTTCTCCTTTCCTTTACTCTCTTCTCCTCTCCTCTCCTCTCCTCTCCTCTCTTCTCCTCTACTCTCCTCTACTCTCCTCTCCTCGCTTCTCCTCTCTTCTCCTTTCCTCTCCTCTCTTCTCCTCTCTTCTCCTTTCCTTTACTCTCTTCTCCTCTCCTCTCCTCTCTTCTCCTCTACTCTCCTCTCCTCGCTTCTCCTCTCTTCTCCTTTCCTCTCCTCTCTTCTCCTCTCTTCTCCTTTCCTTTATTCTCTTCTCCTCTACTCTCCTCTCCTCTCTTCTCCTCTCTTCGCCTCTCTTCTCCTCTCCTCTAATCTCCTCTCCTCTCCTCTCTTCTCCTTTACACTCATCTCTTCTCTTCTCTTCTCCTCTCCTTCACTCTCCTCTCTTCTCTTCTCGTCTCTTCTCCTCTCGTCTCCTCTCCTCTCCTCTCTTCTCCTCTCCTCTTGTTTTCTCTTGTCTCGTCTCACACCGCCGTGAATATTTCAATATGTCGCCCGTTTTTGAGAACAGATTTCCTTAATAATCACCACATAAGCGTATTTTCACAGCTTCACAGACCGTACGTCTCCGTCTCGGCCTACAGACGAGCGACTGTGGTGTCTGTCGCTGCCATTATTTGTTGTTTTTGTTAGTTTTTTCGTCGAGGCTCCGAGATCCCAGACGTGTAAATAATGTAGAGAAGTTTGAGGTTTGAGGAGAGTCCAGGCTGAGGAACGCATGAAGAAAGAGTAGACTACAGTAACCTTACTATAGGTTTACACACACACACACACACACACACACACACACACACTTTTTCCGCTGCGTATCACAGTGCTCAGGTTGCGACACGTGAATGAAAAATGTAAGAATTAAACATTACTCATCTTATAATATCAGAATCCAGTGTCTGTGAAGAACTGCGCAAGAAATCAGGTCCAGTTTCTCTTCATCTTCATCTCCACCTTCTCATGAACCTGAGACCATCAAATCTTTCTATTATTATTATTATTATTATTATTATTATTATTTTAAAAATCTAATCAGATGTGAAGTTTTACACGGCTTTTATTATTTCATTTACTCCGACGTCCGGACACGCTGTTCCGTTCAGAGGATTAACTTCCAGTAGCATTCTGATTTATAACCCGTGTTCGCGAGGAGGTGAAAAGATAAAGGGATTAAAGAAAGAAAGAGAGAAAGGAAGAAGTAGTGGGAGAAGAAGAAGTAAGGAAAGAGAGAGAGAGAGACAGAGAGAGAGAGAGAACGAAGGTTGTGAGGAAGGCAGAAAGAGAATAATAGGAAAAAAAGACGGAGATGGACAGGGACGGGGAGCGGGGAGAGAAATAGAGTAGGAGTGAGAGAAAAAGATGAGAAGGCACAGAAAAGAAAGAAGTAGTGTGATATATCTATATCTATATATATATAAGAGGATAATAAAAATGAATAGAAAGCGAGAAGAGAGAAGATGAAAGGAGAAAGTAGAGAGAGAATTATATGTAGAGAAAACAAACTGAGTCGCGCAGTAGGAATGAGAGAAAATAGATGAAAAGAACCAAGAAAAGAAATAAGTAGGTGATATAAGTGGGTAAAAATAAATAAAATACAAAGGAAAGAAAGAAGAGTGCATAATGAAGACCACTGAGAGAGAGAAGGTGTGAAAAAAGGAAAGGAAACAGTTACTACAGGGGAAGAGAAGAAGAGAGACAGAATAATATATGATTTAAAATCTTTTAATTATCTTTTTTTTTGTTTGTTTTTTTTAACCGCAGTCTGAACTCGCAATCTGAACTCGTCCGCCGTTCACTACGCTGTACAGTAATCATCCATCCATCCATCCATCCATCTTCTATACCGCTTATCCTTCTTCAGGGTCACGAGGAACCTGGAGTCTATCCCAGGGAGCATGGGGCACGAGGCAGGGTACACCCTGGACAGGGTGCCAATCCATCTCACAATCACACACACACTCACACACCCATTCATACACTACGGACACTTTGGACACGCCAATCAGCCTACCATGCATGTGTTTGGACTGGGGGAGGAAACCGGAGTACCCGGAGGAAACCCCCGCAGTACGGGGAGAACATGTAAACTCCACACACACAGAGTTGCAGGAATCGAACCCCCGACCCTGGAGGTGTGAGGCGAACGTGCTAACCGCTAATCCACCGTACGCAAATCATTTTTTACCGATTACTGAGACCTTTTAGCTGTACTCGTGTTCGACGCACGTGAATCGGAGAGGGTTTTGGCTGAATTCACGTCGTGATTAGTCACACGATGGGTCTCGAACCGAATCGGCAGAAAAATCGCAGGTCCCTCCGTACATCGCGGAGTTCGCTTGCTTTTGCGTCGATTTCTGTGATCGCAAAATCCTGCAGGGACTGAATTTCTCGTGTCGTTAAGTTTAAGAGACGCCGGCTGGTGAGGGAACGACTCTCGTACCATAACGACTGCTACAACACAAACAACAACAAGAACGAACTCCTTTTATGGCTGTTTCATAACATTTATGTAATTATAAACGGATAAACCGTCGCGATACGACGGCCGCGATCGCGAAGCAGAACAACGCACTTCGGGCCGTGCTGTGATACGAAAATAATCCACGCCGTAGTGCTGGTGCGATAGCGTCCCGTGTGAGGCGGAGTAATGTCTAGTTCCGTACGTCGCAGTACAAAGGACCGCACCTTTACTCATCAACACAGACGAAGATATTCTGATACTGTTAAAGACATAAATTCCCACATCGAGGATCAGATCAGAGTTAAAGTGACATTTACCCACAGATAAAGAAAGAGGAAAAGAATAAAGGAGCATGATAGATAGATAGATAGACAGACAGACAGACAGATAGATAGATAGATAGACAGATAGATAGATAGATAGATAGACAGATAGATAGATAGACAGATAGATAGATAGATAGATAGATAGATAGACAGATACATAGATAGATAGACAGACAGATAGATAGATAGATAGACAGACAGACAGGTAGGTAGGTCGATAGATAGACAGACAGCTAGATAGATAGATATATAGACAGACAGACAGATAGCTAGACAGACAGA